>NW_023596921.1:46201056-46226606 GCF_011947565.3 Pollicipes pollicipes | reverse complement strand
CCCCCCAACAGTTCGCTGGTTATAAGTGAACATTCAACCACAAGCATACTACGACTAATTCGACGAAAACGAGGAATTGCATACTTGAAATGCATTACTCAATTATTATCACATTGGCAAAATATTGAGCACAAAATGAGGGGAATCACGTTTGAATAGTAGCACCATGCGATTAGGTACTTACCCACTAACAAGGTGCCTAGCGCAGGGTAGATACCTTGTTGGTGGGGGTAAGGTACCAGCCCGTATTGACTAAACTGCCATGGCATATGCACCCTCTCCTCGCCACCGCTCTGCCCGATTAATCTCTTGGTTTTATAATGCTGTTTGCAACCCCATGTATATAGATTCCACCGTTTAGTGCATAAATACACGGTACCTACCCACCAAGGCATATTCCTGGGTATCTCCCCATCTATCCACCAAGTCGGTGTTGTAGCTGTGTGACGCGCTCGCAGTTCGTGGCCCTCGAACTGCATCGCTTACACGTTCGACAAGATGTCATCAGTTTTAAAAGACGTTGTCTTCCCTACACAGCCTGATGTGCGTGACGCTTGTAGCCTGTTTACTTGTTTTAGTTTTGCTTTACCCTCCTACGTAAAAGGATACCGTTTTACTACCTATTCCACCTCCTGCCTAGGAGTGGGGTACTGTGCGAGGGCGTAGGCGCGCCTTTGGAAAGGTCTGTGCACTGCACGCCCCCGCCCCGTCCCTCAGCATTCCCCGCTCATGGAGTTATACCTCTGCATTTTCGCTGACGATAACGAGATGAGCTCGTGCACCTGGTGTCGCGGGGGTGGTGATCGTCTCGGAGGAGGTCCGTCGATCACACCTTGTGCCGGCGTCGGTTCGTGTTGCGCGCGACGGGAAGCCGGTCGGCAGACACCTCGGGGCCCCCGGAGTGTTGGCTAAGAGGGAGCAACGACCGCCTGCATGTTGGGACGTTTATGTGCGAAATATGCCAGTACATAAGAAAGATGGTCATGTGACATGTTTGAATGCCGATGTGGGCGAAATAAGAAAGACCAAAGACTGGGGCGATGTTGGGTTGATGATGCGTTAACCACTCGCCTCCCTCTCACCGCTTGCGCGGTGACCACCGACGGGTGAGCAGTGCGCTGTGCTTCGAGCTGCGCGCGTACCGGGTGTGGGACGCGATGTCGTCTTGGTTCAAAACCACACGTGCGATGGCCGGGAATCGAACCCGGGTCAACTGCTTGGAAGGCAGCTACGCTCACCACTATACCACCACCGCTTGCAATTGTCGCAAATGCTGCATATAACGGCCACCAGTACTTGGTTTTCCTCAAGAAAGGAAAGTGGGCCAGTGAGTGCCAGACGTAGTGATTACAGGCCGTCATGTCTGGAAATCGCATTCACGAAAGTCAGATATAAACGACTAGATACTTATATTTTGTCTTCGCCTTGATCACAGCATAGCCAGTGAAATAACAGGATTTTTAGTGACATTATCGCTCCATGGATGCCTGGGTGACCTTGAACTAGTCTTCTCGAACTTGTCTGCACATCTTGGCGGGCGTGTAGCTCAGAAACTAGAAGGGCTCATGTCTTAGGGGCAGGGCTGTGAAATGCACCAAGTGATCTTCAAGATGGGTATGCACCTCATGGCGCAACAAATTTCTCCCTCTTCTTTAATATCTGTATCTGTGAACGGTCTGTGTCAACAGTTCCAGATCGACACAGCATCACATCAACGGCGGCGATGTTTGTGGGATAAAGCATGGATAGTGGCCAGAGACATGTGTGAACAATTTGAAAACTGTCGTGCGCTGTATATTCCGTGTTGTTGCATGGTGTATCCATTAAAGTACAGCAAACGACGCATAAGAGCTTGCGTCTGGTTTTTGAAAACAGGTTATTACAAAGCAGCGATTGCAACGCCTTCAAATGGTGTCTGTGCTTGTGCACAATGTGGGTGGCTGCGAACACTTCTTATGCCATTGAAACATCCAGCACATTTTACTCTGTCAGTGCACAGCATCAGATGATGCATGCAAGTATACAGCGCAGGACATATGGTCTACTGAGACGTGGTGGAACAGTAAAGTATCTGACTTATCTTAGTGACCAGCTATTCTAAATTATACTCCCTTCCTTCTCATTTATATTTGAAAGGTGGGATAAGAGCACTTAAGGCCTTCCTTGGTACAACCTAAATTTTATAGCCCAGGTATTTGGATCAATGCTTTTAAACAATGATGCTAGCCAAACAACGCTTTGCAGGATATGACACTGACATGATATCTTAGGCACAATATGTATGGGGGTTTAAATTAGGGAGAAATGACACAGCTCATATAACAATTTTAGCGTATATGCGGGTTAATGCCGACTCAGCATTGTGGTAGGGCGGACTTTTGCGGGCTGGATATCTTGCTGGCTAGGCGAACCGGGCTGTGGGCAAATATTTTGGAGAATGCTGCTTTTCCAGTGTGTATTTAGGATGGTGCAAGATATAATAGCGGATATTTTAGAGAGACTGGACTTACGAAACGGGGCTTAAATGTAAGTTCCGAATGTCATCAGCGCATGTAAAAGGCTAAAATGTGGTCACTGCAAATTTCGGCGTAGTGTATTACAATCTGTGACAGTTGTGCACAATTATGTAACACAAAATAACCTGCCCGATTACTAATCCTAGAGCTATTTCAAATTGGAAACCAACAGACCTGTGTGAACGTCAAAGGGCAATGTCCTTTGAGCTTGACTTCAGACGTCGCACATAGTAACATCATGCGTGACGCTTCGTAGCCTGTTTACTTGTTTTAGTTTTGATTTACTCTCCTACGTAAAATGATACCGTTTTACTACCTATTCCACCTCCCGCGTAGGAGTGGGGTGCTGTGCGGGGGCGTAGGTGCGCCTTTGGAAAGGTCTGTGCACCGCACGCCCCCGCCCCGTCCCTCAGTATTCTCCGCTCATGGAGTTGTAACTCTGCATTTTCGCTGACGATAACGAGATTGAGCTCGTACACCTGGCCGTACGGGGGCGATGGTGACCGTCTCGGAGGAGGTCCGTCGATCACGCATTGTGCGGGCGCGGTTCGTGTGCTGCGCGGTCGGGCTGGCCGTCGGCCGGCACCTCGGGCCCCCGGCGTGTTGGCTAAGAGCAACGGCCCGCCTGCATGTTGGGACGTTATGTGCGAAATATACCAGTACATAAGAAAGATGGTCATGTGACATGTTTGAATTCCGATATGGGCGATATGAGAAAGACCAAAGACTCGGGCAATGTTGAGTTGATAGTGCGTGAACCACTCGCCTCCCTCTCACCGCTCGCGCGGTGACCATTGGCGGGTGAGCAGTGTGCTGGGCTTCGGTTTAAAACCGCGCGTACGATGGCCGGGAATCGAACCCGGGTCAACTGCTTGGAAGGCAGCTATGCTCACCACTATACCACCATCGCTTGCAGTCGTCGCAAATGCTGCATATAACGGTCAACAGTACTTGGTTTTCCTCAAGAAGGAAAGTGAGCCAGTAAGTGCCAGATGTAGTTATGACAGGCCGGTCTGTCGTCTGATGGTGTCGGAAACACCGCCTCATCGCATGGTTGTGTATGCATTTTGCCGTGGATTTATGGATGGTGACAATGGATTGTCGCATGGTCCTTGATACTGCAATCGCTCTCAGCAAGTCACTGTTTCGTCCCGAGTGTTGATCTTCACGTTTGTTGGGTTCAGTTCAAGGCCTGGCGCCAGGCGTGGGGATTGCCTCAGCTCTCCCGTTGAAACACGCTGCTGACATCAGAGCCGGGCTCATAGTGCATTAGTACAGCACGGGCTTTGATGCTGAAATTGTCTACCGCATTAGGAGCGCGGTGCAGTTCTGACTGCCGATAAATGCATTTTTACTGTAATGCTTATGGTTGGCATCTCTGGTAGCAAAATGGACTGCTTTGAGGCATCTATTTGGCCATTTTCTCGTAAACAACTTTTAGCCATGTCCATAAGGAAATACGTTGGCATCACCGCAAACGCTTCTGAAACGGGCGTCCCACAAATGACGTCACAAGACAATTCATATACCTTCCAATCACCTAAGGATCCGTCCTGGTACGCAAAAATGTATGAATGTTCTTAGGCAAAGGCCGTCTTCAACGTCTCGAGTGGGCGCCGAAAAACGTTTTGATATCACATGAAAGATGGGTCCTCAAATCCTGTCTCAAAGACCGTCTGGAGGGAAGCTAAAAAAGAAAGTGGCGTTTATAACATCTTGTTAATTCTAGTCATTGCGTCTTAAAATTCCTCCATCTTCAGAAAGTTACGTTATGGTAAAGTGTATGTTCCACAATTTGAAGGCATATTCAAGCAGGCATCAGGCATAAAGAAACGTGCTGATAATTATTGGTACACTTTTGAATGGAAAAGACTGCCCCTAGACAAGACAATTTCTTAGTCAAGCAGATATCCCATCATTGCGTTATTGGCTACTTCATCGTACTACCCTCTCTTTTAATATATGTATCTGTGAACGGTCTGTGTCAACAATTCCAGGAAGGACACAGCATCACTTACACGGCGGCGATGGCTGTGGGATGAAGCATGGATAGTGGTCAGGGATATGTGTGAGCAATTTGAAAACTGTCGTGCGCTGTATATTCCGTGTTGTTGCATGGTATATCTCCTAAAGTAAAGCAAACGATGCATAAGAGCTTGCGTCTAGTTTTTGAACACAGGTTAGTTCATAGCAGCGATTGCAACGCCTTGGAATGGCGTCTGTGCCTATGCACAATGTATGGGCTGCGAACACTTTTTATGCCATTGAAACATCCAGCACATTATACCCTGTCAGTGCACAGCATCACATGATGCATGCAAGTTTACACCACAGGGCCTACGGTCTACTGAGATGCGGTGGGACAGTGAAGTGCCTGACACATCTTAGTGACCAGCCCTTCTAAATTATACTCTCTTCCCTCTCATTTGTGGTTGAAAGGTGCATAAAAGCGCTTAAGGTCTACCTTGGTACAATCTAAATTTTATAGCCCAGGTACTTGGATCAGTGCTTTCAAACAATGATGCTAGCCAAATAATGCTTTGCAGGAGATGACACTGACATGATATCTCAGGCATAATATGCATAGGGTTAAAAATAAGGAGAAATGACTCAGCGCGTATCACAATTTTAGCGCATATGCGTATTAATGCCGACTCAACATTTTGGTTGGGCGGGCTTTTGCGGGCTGAATGCCTTACTGGCCGAGAGAGCCGGGATATGAGCAATATTTTGGAGAATGCTGCCTTTCCAGTGTGTGTATTTATGATCGTGCAAATTATATATGGTGAAACTTTTACCGAAACTAGGCTTGCGAAACGGAGCTTAAATGTAAGTTACGCATGTCACCACTACAAGTAAAAGGCTGGAATGTGGTCACTGTCATTTTCGGCGTGTTGTATTGCAATCTGTGACAGTTGAGCACAACAGGCCAACACAGGATAACCTGTGTTGGAGCACCAACACAAAATAACCTGTCCCGATTACTAACTCTGGAGTTATTTCAAACTTGAAGCCAACAGACCTGTGTGAACGTCAAAGGTAAATGTCCTTTGAGCGTGACTTCAGACGTCGCACATGGTAACATCCTCACATGCTGTTGCTATATGAGGTTTAACTGCATGCAAATTTGAAAGGAATTTTGAAAAAAAAAAGAAATTGCGCCAGGCAGAATTCCACAAATTCCCCTCTTGTGACTGGTGTGGCATGAATGTCGCCACCGTTACTTATTACTTTTCCAGTCACAGCTTTGTCTACGCCTGGCCCGCTAGCTGACGTACAGGCCATAGAACAGCAGCAAGACATGCAGTCAACGAAAAAAAAGAAGAAGCAAACCCACTCCGAGAATTCCAAGAGCTTTGTGTGTTGACCGGCCGGGCAAAAGACCTTGATGAAGACGTGAGGCAAACCCCATACCCAAGATAACTACTAGACACAGTCGCCATTTCAAGTCGGGGTAAACAGCCGACAGCGCCGGTTGTCCCCAACTCCGCGTGTCGCACGGTGACCGTAGGTCAGTCTAACCCACATCGTGCGTCCCTGGCCTCCGAAGCTGAGTTCACACGCCACACCCATCGCTCACACTCTCCCCCATACGTAATCCCACAAGCCGAGCCGATCGTTCAGCCGTGGTATAAAATGCGAGACACCACCGCATTTGGTATCATTTGGTCCCACACACCCTACGGCACAACATGAAGGCAAGTGTTCTGAAGGTGGAGCAGAGCACAGGTCAAAAAGTTTTCACGACGTGTGTGAAGCAAGTTATTGTCTTCGATGGGTGTTCGATGAAAGGGACCAAAGAAGTGTTTTCCATCATACTCAAAAGGAAAACACCTCCTTTGCCAGATCGCTATTGTCAACAGTACTCCTGCGCATTATGTCGACAGTGTGCCGTATTGTGCAGCAGTAGTTTGGAAAGACAGCGACGGAACGGCTGTCTTGGTGTACCGTCTGCAGGCGTGCTCAGGAAAATGTCACCGGTAATACTTAGCATTTCGTACATGATGGCATGTCTGTCGTCAACAAAGCCAACGTATTAACACAGTAGGTAACTGCGCATGTTTATCGACAGTCAGCGCTATAAAACATGCGGCACGTTTTCAGGTCTTCTTGGTCGCCGCTGTTCTGGCCATTGCCGCCGCCGACAACGCCCCAGGCTACAGGGCGCCGGCCCACCATCAGACCAGCTACGCCCCCGCCCCGGCTCACCGCCAGCCCAGCTACGCTCCGGCCCACCAGCAGAGCTACGATCAGCCGCCCAAGTACCACTTCAACTACGACGTCCACGGCTACGGAGACTACGAGCCTCAGTTTAACGCTCAGGAGGGTCGTGATGGCTACAGCACCCAGGGCTCCTACTCGGTTGTCCTTCCCGACGGTCGTACCCAGAAGGTGGCCTACAACGTCGCTGATGCCTACTCTGGCTACGTCGCTGACGTCACGTACGAGGGTGAGGCCCGCTACGACCAGGCTTACGCCCGCCCCTCTTACCACCCGCAGCCCAGCTACAAGCCCTCCCACAAGCCGGTTGCGTCCTACTACTAGAAAACGAGCTCCAGCAGCGATAAAAACTGGTCGAATGTAGTTATGAAATGATGGTTACTGAATAAATCCCGCAATGTTCTCTGACATCTTGGCACCGAAAACACCAGTCCCACTGACTTAAATCGCTACTGGATGGAATCAATAATACTAAACACTGAAGGTATCTGTGCGTGCGGTTTGACCTTTTCAGACAACTTTGATTGCCATCCTGTCCTTGATGCTGCATTTTTCTCAGTAAGTCCCTATTTGCTTCTAAATCTCGCCTTGACACTTAATGGGTTCAGTTCATGGTCTACTGCCAAGCATTGGGGCAGTCTCTCCCGCTCTCCTGTTGAACAAGCTGTTAACATCACAGCCAGGCTCATCGTGCATTGACACAGCATGATCTTTGCACTAAAATTCTGTACTGTATTAGGAACACGATGCGGTACTAACTGCCGATAGATACTAACGTCTTTACTGTTATGGTCTTTGTGGTGTGGCATCTGTGGTGACACACAGGATTTCTTCGGGCATCACGGTTTGGCCATTTCCTCGTAACAACTTTTAAGTCATGACAGTTTAGACATGACAGTCAAAGTACGTTGGCATCACCGTAAATGCTCCTGAAAGACGGCCCAAAATGAAGTCGGCACTGCATCCATATACAGTTCAATCACCTGAAGATGCGTCTTGGTATTATGCAAAGGACGCCTTATGCGTCTCAAGAGGACGCCGGAAAGACGCTTAAGTGTCTCACAAAAATGGGTTCTGAAGTTCAGTTGCAAAGACATCTGGAAAGAAGCTTAAAAACTGAAAATGGCGTGATTTGCGAATGGCGTATTTTGAATTTGGTGTCAATATAAAATGTCGTCGTTTCAAAAAACTGACCAGGCTTTCTGAAATGCAGAAAGAGTTCCTAGTGGTGAGAGGGATATGTGGAAAATTTGAAAACTGCAATATGCTGTTTCTTCCGTGCTGTCGCATGGTGTATCCAGTAAAGTACGGCAAACAACATTTAAGTGTCTGTGTCTTGTTCTTGAATACGGATTATTACATAGCAACACTTCCGACGCGCTCTAATAGGGTTTGTTCTTATGCACAATGTGATCAGCTACGGACACTTCCTAGGACCCTGACGCATCCAGCAGATTTTACTCTCTTAGTGTACAAGCATTGGACGATGCATGCAACTTTAGAGGACAGGGTCTGTGGTCTATTGAGATCGGGTAGGAGAGTGAAGTCTCTGATGCATTTGGTGACGAATCATTTTAAATTCCACTCTCTACCTTCTCATTTGTAGTAGGAAGCTGTCATCACAGCGCATAAGGTCTTCGTTAATACAGTACAAATGTTATAGCCCAGGTACTTGGATCATTCTTTCCTAAACAATATCATTGATGCCAGCGAAACAAGGTTTTGCAGGAGACGACACTTATATGACATTTTAGGACACGATATCGTTGGGTTCAAATTCAGGTGAAATGACACAGCGGATATTACCATTATCAAGTAAACGCGGGTTGATGTCGGCCTGGTATTGTAGCAGAGCGGGCTTTTGCGGGCTGCATACCTGGCGGGCGGGGAGCGTGCCGGGCTGTGAGCTAATATTTTGGAAAAAGCTGCGTCTCAAGCGTGTGCATTTAGGATCGTGCAAGGTATATATGGTGAAGTTTGTATAGAAACTGGATTTGCGAAACGGAGCTCAAATGTGCGCTTCAAATATCACCATCAGAGGTAAAGAGATCAACTGGATTACCGCAAAGTTTGGCGTAGTAAATTGCAATCTGTAGCAGTTGTGCGAAAAACTGTAACAGAAACAAGTTGTCCGATTACTAATCCCAGGGTTATTTAAATCTTAAAATTACATACTCGTGTGAACGTCAGAAGATTAGTGTCCTTTGGGCGTGACTTCAGACGTCGCACGGGGTAACATCCTCACGTGCTATTGCTTCCTGACATGTAACTGCATGCGAATTTGGAAGAAATTTTGAGTGGCTTGGGGTGAAAATCCTGTCTTTTGTGCCCGGTGTGGCATGGAAAAACGGCAGCGTTACTACCTATTTCTTCTCGCCACAACCTTATCTGCACCAGATTACATGGCTGATACTAGGGCCATAAAACAGCAATGAGACATGCAGCTAACAAAAACGTGCAAACCCGCTCAAAGAACTCCAAGAGCTGTGTGTGTTGACCACCCGGGCAAGAGACCGTGATGAAGACGTGCGGCAAACCACTTATCCAAGGTGATTACGAGCCAAATCGCCGTCTTAAGTTGGGATAAACAACTGTTCATAACGCTGCGTGTCGCACGGTGACCACAGGTCACTCTGACCCATGTCGTGCGTCCCTGGTGTCCGGAGCTGGGGTCACACGCCACACCCATCGCTCACGCCCTCTCCCATACGTAATGCCCACGAGCCGAGCCGACTGTCCAGCACCAGCCGCGGTATAAAAGGTGAGACACCACCAAGATTGGCATCACTCGATCCCACGCACCCTGCCGCACAACATGAAGGCAAGTGTTCTGGAGAAGGAGCAGAGAACAGGTCATAAGCTTTTCGGGACGTACATGGAACAGAAGCCATTGTCTTCGACGGGTGTTGTGATGGAAGAGCCAAGGAAGTGTTTTTATTCATACTCTGAGTGGAAACACTTCCTTTGCCTGATCGCTGTTGTCTGTAATGTCCGCACACATTATGTCCGACAATGCGTCGTAAGGGGCAACAGAAGTTCTGAAGGACAGCGACGATGCATTCGACTTGATATGCCGTCTGCGTACGTGCTCAGCAAAACATCACCTGCAATACTCAGCAGTTAGGACATGATGGTGTGTTTGTTATCGATAAATGCAACGCATAAGCACAAGAGGTAACTACGCATATTTAAAGGCAGTCAGCGCTATGGAACATGCGGCATGCTTTCATTTCTTCTTGGTCGCCGCTCTTCTGGCTGTTGCCGTCGCCGACAACGCCCGAGGCTACAGGGCCCCGGCCCACCATCAGACCAGCTACGCCCCCGCCCCGGCTCACCGCCAGCCCAGCTACGCTCCGGCCCACAAACAGAGCTACGATCAGCCGCCCAAGTACCACTTCAACTACGACGTCCACGGCTACGGAGACTACGAGCCCCAGTTCAGCGCTCAGGAGGGTCGTGATGGCTACAGCACCCAGGGCACTTACTCTGTTGTCCTCCCCGACGGCCGTACCCAGAAGGTGACCTACAACGTCGCTGATGCCTACTCCGGCTACGTCGCTGACGTCTCGTACGAGGGTGAGGCCCGCTATGACCAGGCTTACGCCCGCCCCTCTTACCACCCGCAGCCCAGCTACAAGCTCGCCCGCAAGCCGGCTGCGCCCTACTACTAGAAAACGAGCTTCAACTGTGAAGAGACAAGCCAAATGTTGTAGTGGTGCGATGGTAAACTAGTCGAATATATTTATGGAATGGCTCTTACTGAATAAATTTCCACAATATTCTATCACAATTTTGCATCGGGAACACCAGCCCCAGTGACCACAATCTCCCCCGGTTGGAATAAAAATACCGAACACTCACTAACAAAATTGATGCAAACGACTCAGACTTTCTCAGAGTTGCTCTCAAATGTTTGGTGCACTTGATGGCATTTCAAGAACACATATCTTGCCGTGTGTCTCAGTGCTGCTGCAATCCATATTGCATTCCGCAAAGGCATTGCTTAAGCTAAACTTTCCTCTTCCTGCTAAACTCTTCCTTCCTCTTTAAGCTAAACCGTTTCTTGGACACCTGAGAAGCTAGCGTACACAACTTTGTTTTATATTTGATACTCAAGTTGTATTCAACTCCAATGGCCTTAAATCTTTAAAGTCATTTTTTCCAAATGTCAGAGGGTTTCAAGTTCAAGGTTGATTTTCTTCACATGAATTGCAGCATTTCCGAATCCAGTTGAAGTATTTGCGTTGATGTAGTGTTGTTTCGGCATGGTATAGTACCTATTTGAGGACTGATGCCTTGGTTGCAGTTTTGGCGCTGTAGTTTATTGGCAATATAAACAGCTTGGCAGACCTAGAATACCCCAAACAAAATGTTTTGGATGAAATTTGTGAATGGTGCAAGACCCAAACCATCTCATCCGGTGATATCGTTGTGCATCATTTCTGATTAAACCACAACACCTTCCAAGTGTTCACAGGTGCGTTTTGCCAGCCAATCTTTGTCATTCACAGCCAGGGAAACGCTTACCTATAGACAAAGTACAATGAACGCTTTAAAACAAACGGCAGGGATCGTATCTGTTCATAGAGCAGAAGCCGAACATGCACTCACGCCCGCATATCAGTTTTCTGAAGCCAACAGTGGCACTGCCGGGTTACTAGGGCTGAAGACCGTGATACGGACCCAAGGTAGGTATTACCGATTGGTCAGATACTCCCCACCTCAAAAAACGAACTTGGGGTGGGACCTGTTTGCGCCTGTTCTAAAAAAAACGGTTTCGACGCGAGGCAGCACGAACCACAATAAGCGACGCGCCATGAGAGCATTGCAAAATTGACAGCCGCACAAAACTTAACGAGACAGCGTGGAACATTTCCATGGATGACATCGAGGAAATTATTATTCGTTCAATTTTTTCCCCTTGGCCGAACGCACCTTTAATGTTATGCTGGAATACTGCCGGTCTGAGGCAGTGTTTCTCGTGTGCAATCCCTAGCCATTTTACGCTGTTTTTAATGGCTCACTTCCATATGTGGACGGCTTAAGAGGAAACAAACCCACCACATCAACTGCAAAGTATTCATTGACTCTAGCGCGCTTCATCTAACGAGAAACATAATGCTACAAATCAAAGGAAAACTCTGCTGAGGGCCGGAGAAACGAAACCCGCTACCATCATCGCTTGAAACCTTTTTTGGCGACACCTATCCTTGTCGCATGGACTGTATTGTGGTTCCCAGCCCACTGATGCAATCAGGAGTGTGGTGGGATTTCATTGCCCGCAAAGGAAAACATGACAAAAACCAAGGCTAACCATTCGTGATTTCACACTCGTCAGTTTTGGCTCCGCACAACATTATTTCAGGGGTGAACGAGAAACCCGTCAACACCACATCGAAGCACTATATCGCTACCGTTCTGATAGCCTTTTGGGGGTCGTGGGACAACTTCACGGGATCGATCAGGACAAATATGGCTACTACAGGACAGCGAGACACCGCACACGCTACGAGTCTTACTAGACTGGATGGCGAATATTGTTTTCGGAAGGCCACGTCAGCCATACTGTGGGCTTCTCACTGGCCCAACTTGTCATCCCTGGACTATGTGCGGTGGGGTTACCTCAAGGGACCACATCCCTGTACACAAGCTAGTGACCTTTAAGGATTTCAACACTGCCTTCATACTTGAGATGGACAGGTCAAGGTCAACAAGATCGAACGCACGGATATTTGATCGAACGGAAGATTGAAACATCTGTAGCAGGGTTTGGATGGCTTGCAGCCAGGAGCCCATTGTATCTCGCATTCAGCATTCAGGGTTCATCAGAACTCAGGGATGTATTCCGTTGTCCCGATTTGTTGGATACGGAATCACTGATGACTGTCCATTGTCGCTAATCGTGTTTTGCGACTGAATTGCCAGTCTAATGCCAAAATAGTCGTGATTGTGCGGTAAACACACGTGCCCCTGATGCGAAAAACTTAAGTGAAGTTTTATCTTGGCTTCCTTACCAATGCCCCACATATGGCTGTCTCCGAGGAGGTCACTAGAGGACGCCTTGTCCCGGCGTCGAGTTCCGCTTTCCCGTTATCGAGCGGGAGGAACGGCCACATTCCGGTAGGAAGGATTGTGTGCGAATTGTGTTAGTTGCAAGAAAGCATTGCGGTGGAACAATTTTGACTAACGGCGTAGGTAATATCCAGAACACCAGCACTATGGTGGTGTCGGGTTCATGATCTGTTGAGCATTCGCCTCCCTCTCACCGCTCACGCGGTAGCCATTGGCGAAGGAGCAGCGTGCTTGGCTTCGAGCTGTGCGCGTGCCGGGTGTGGGACTGGATGCCTCCTCTCGGATCAAAACCAGGCGTGCGATGGCCGGGAATCGAACCCGGGTCAACTGCTTGGAAGGCAGCTATGCTCACCAACTATACCACCAATCCCACTGCGGCCTATTGCAAATGCTGCATATAATGCTGCACCAGCACTTGGTTTTCCTTAAAAAGTGAAAGTTGGTGGGCCAGTGAGGTCACGCGTAGTTATTATATGGTCTGTCTGGTCATTTGACGTCTGACGAAATGACGTTTACAAGACAACCACATACTATCCAACCACATAAAAGTACGTCCTGGTATTCAAAGCACGTCTTGAAACGCCTCGGGAGGACACCGAATAGGCGTTTTGATCTCACATCAAAAATATATCCTCAAATCCTGCGTGAAAGGATGTCTGGAAGGCACTTAAAACTTTGAAAGTGGGGTTACATTATCTTACATAATCCTTTGATGACATCCCTCTTGCCATCGCATCTTAAAAATTGCTCCAATTTAGAACGTTACGTTACGTTGAAGGGAATGTTCCAACTTTGGCGTCATTCAAGCAGGCATCATATATGACGAAGACTTAATGCGTCAAGGTTTTTGCTACTTGCGCCATCGTACCCGTACCTCGCACAGCATTGGTTGAGGTCTAATTGACCGCCGTATCTCTGGAATCGTGCTCACGAACGCCTGATATGAACGACTCGACTATTTTCGTAATTTCCCTCGATCGCTGCCAGTAGCGCCGGCAGGAGGAGCCACGGGGGCATGTGCATCCCCCTTAGGATCCCGAGAGGGCCCGACGGGCCTTTCGGGATCTACGGCTGAAGCCTGATTTGAGGGCTTAAAAAGCCCGAAAAGCCGACCGGAGGTTGTGTTGAGGGGCCGGCCCTGCGGGCCAGGAACATTAATGTCATCCAGAGCGTCATGTGTGCTAATCAGGGGCCCCTGAGTCGATAAGGGCCTATATGTCGGTCAGACACCACCAGTTAAGCATAGTCGGCACCGTGTCGGCATGGCCTGGTAGCCCATTGCCCAATCAGGAACAAAGCAGGAGCCAGAGATTTACATTGTTCGGGGCCCCAGCGTCTGTCAGGGGTCCCACAGTGCCTCACATGGGGTCCTGTGTTGGCAAGGAACCCGAATCATCCAGAGACGGTGTTTGGGGAGGCTTGAAGAGCCTGGAGGGCCCACCGGGACCGGCGATCAAGGGCCCGATTGGAGAGCTAAATGACACGAAGTGCTGATCGGGTCTCATTCAGGGGCTCCAGCCTGCAGGGATGGTCCTGATGTGACAGTCAGACGGACCTTTTCGTCTATCGGGGACCCCATATCGATATGTGCCTATGTGTCAGTCAGGCACCATCAGTAGCGTATAGTCAGCTCCGTGTCCATATGGGCCGGGGGTCACTTCCCAATCAGGTACAAAGCCGGAGCCAGCGATTTACATTGGTCGAAGCCATTATATCTGAAAGGGGCCCGCAGTGCCTAAAAGAGGGTCCTGTGTTTGCAATAGGGCCCCGAGCCGACCAAGGGCAGTGCTCCATGAGTTCCGAAGAGGGCCCCGGGGGGCCAGCGGAACCAACGATTAAGGGCTCATTTGAGTGCATGAAGGCCCGAAGGGTTGGCTGTAGGACACGTAAGAAATTGCGACCCGAAGGGCCGTTACCCTAAAATATCAGTCAGAGGTCTTCTGCACCGTTTGAAGACCCTGAGACAATGCCGGTGTATCGGTCGGCCGAACAGTGAGCTCACTGTCAGTCAGAACTTTAAGCGCCTATTTCGCTAGTAGAGACAAGGCCATGTAGGTGATTCGCATTGGCCAGGCCCGCTGCAACAATGCTGGGCTTCTGCATCGGTCAGGGGCCCAGTGCCTAACATTGATCAACATAGACAGGGATTGGACCTCGAATGACAGAGGACTTCTTGCGTTGGACGGGGCCCTCTGACAAAAAGAGAAATATTAAAGCTTATGATGAGTGTTCACGTTCAGACAATGGAAGGGTCCTGTGCCAGGCGAAGCCAGCAATACCGGACGGCGGGTCCTCCAGCCCAGTTCTAGCATGAACCCGTTGAAACCGAAGCCCGAAAGCTTTCCGCGTCGGGAAGAGACCCATGTGATATGATGTATACCTTTAAGGGCCTCCGCACCGAACAGGGGTCCCGCACCATGTCGTCAGAATGGCAAGCGGAAGACACCCCGCGGTGGGACGGCCCTTCAGCTCCTGACCGGGAACAAAAATGTGCCCCGTAGTGCTCTATTAAAAAAAACCCTTGCCCGGAAATATTGGGCCTCATCAGTGTTTGAAAAGAGTGGGTCGACCTGAGTTTAAAAACCAACATTGTCGTTCCATGTTTGCACAAGAACTTTCACTCTTTTGCAGCATCGATGAGTGGAACAACTTACGGCCAAAAGGCTTGAGCCTGCTCGCCCAAAATCTCGCGAACAAGGACAGCGATGGTCCTTGCAGCGATGGTGACCTCTGTGTTGCAGGAAAGTTGGCCGACGTTGGCTGAAGTAGATGTCAAGCTCATAGAAGTTATATATGCTTGTGTATGCAGCTGTATGCTCGAGAATAAAATAGCGTTTTCCATTCAAAACAAGTGACCACGCAAGCTGCGCATAGAAATTACTAAAAAATTGGAGAGCCGCGGGTAATAATCTTTACCTTCGTTTCACGATCATTAGCAAGTTTTAGATGACACCTTGTAATTTCTAAGTCCCATTATGTATCCTAAAATAGAACTACTAATGCGCCGCAAACAGCAAGCTTCTTCAGAACGGTTAGTATCTCCACCGATCGGCATGTGGTCGTGTTTACAGAATGCGTAAGTCGCCATTTTTGCCACGCTCTGGGGAAAATACATTTAAAATCCGCAGCTCATTTAAACGCTCCCCGTGTCTGTTATAATGGATGGGCATGGTAAGGGAATGCTCATGCATTACCTTATACATTCCGTGCTATTTCTTAACCTTGTCTGTCTCTCCTGGTTCCGCACTGGTAACGCTGCGCACCCCGTACCCCGTTTACGCTGCGTTAAACGTAACATCCCAAAATGGTTCATTGAGGGCCCTAAATGAAACTCGAAACAAATAATAGCCATGTTTCTTGCCAGGAGAAGACCCCAATAGTATTTGGCTATTAGGCTTTAATTCCTTTTCAAAGATGTTATCACGATTTGCAACAACACCTGAACGTAAAGTTAAGTTGTCAACACCCCCTCTTTCCCTTGTTACGCCTTCCGTAACGCTACATCAACAGCCCTTCCCTCCATTCATAGCGAAGTTTATGGAGGCATTTGAAGCCAGACTTCAATCTGTGTGCACATTTATTTTGCTTGACGGAATAACTAGAACCTTGGACTCCGTAGTGTTCCATATGCTTTCGCAGCGTCTGGATATTTGGCATTACAAACGCTTCAAACCGACGGGTGAACAGTAGTTTGCACTTGGTTCCAATGAAAACAGATACCGGGGTGGTAATGCTGACAATATATTCTACATCTGCAATGCATCCTTAATTTTATCAAATATCTCACTCAAAAAAACTAATAGCAAACAATTTGTTTGAAAAAACTCAACACCCGGAAGTCGCTGGCACGTCTGTACAAACTATTTTGGCTTTTCGAGAACAGAAGCACTGTTTCCCGCCGGTGCAGTGGAAGTTCCCGGGTGTGCACACCCGATGTAAACAAACACCCGCGACAACAAGTTGGTGCATGCAGAGGGCATTTTTTGTAGGCGCACGGGTCGGGGAAGGCGGGGGCGGTGCAGTTGAGTCCCCCTCTGGACACGCCCGGACAGCAGAGCAGGTTGGATGCGCAGTCGTTATCGTAGTGGCAGAGGTTGACGTTGGCCTTGGGACACCTGCTCCGGCGGCGGACAGAAGCCGGGCTTGGGCTTGGCCCGTGGCAACACATTTGACAGTGAACTGGCAGCTGGGGAAGTATTTACGAGTCACACCTCGGCATAAAGGGGTCGCGAGCCAGGGCAGGTCGCGAGCGAGACCTCCTCACCGTCACACAGACTGTGCCAGTCCCGCAGCGGACCGTAGCGCACCGATCGGGAATACAGACCGGCACGGGGTAGCACGGCGCGCCGATACAGAGGACCTGCCGCAGCAACGCACGTCTGCAGACGGCGGCATCGGACGTTCTGGCAGCTGGGGGGGGGCGCTTTCTTACGGGAGCTGGCGACTTGACGCACACCGGGTGGTGGTCGGAGCAGAAGCCATGGGAGCACCGGCGACGTAGTTCGCAACGTTGACCCTTCGGGCACAACTTCACGCAACTGATACGTTTAGGCGCCGAGACGGGCTCTGAAAGTCGGACACGTGGTTGTTACTCTTTAAAGCAGTCAGTGCCTGGTATCTCTGCGCAATGTTCAGTTTTGTACGACACACCGGTTTCCTTTGCCATCAGCAGCTGTTAGACTGTGAGGCTGAATCGAGAGAAATATGGACCCTATGCCCTTTTAGAGCTCAAGGTCATCTACAGAGCGCAGGACTACCCAGACAGGAAAATAAGTAAATCTGTTCTTATAAAAAGTCGGCGACCAAATCTTAACATACAGGGCTCATCATAGCCAATTATGCGAGGGCGAATATGTGCCTCTATGTGTGATGTGTGCTAGCTTCAAATCGTTTACACGTGTAAGTGATGCCTGCCGCGTGATGTGCCGACGCCTGTTCATTTGAAATCGTTTGCATGCATAGCTCGTGCGCGATATGTGATGCCTGTTCACTTCAGCTGGCTTGCATGCTCGAATGAAGCGTGGTGCGTGATGCTTATTCGGCTGAATTCGTTTTCATGTACACGCATGTCCGGGCATTCCAATTCTTACATAGGCACTGTGTCTTCGTAATGTCTGGCAATGACTCTCTGTTTAGTCCCCTTAATGTTGGCGTTCTGTAAAAACTGCGGCTTATTGTTTATTTAAAAAGAACCTCAAAAAATCGAGTAGGATCATCGGCTGGTAATTTTGAATTCACTTCTGCTATTGTTTCGAGAAAGGTATGTTGCCGAAATATCAACTGAACTATATCTCTATTCTCCTGGTTTTCAGAGGAATAAGGCTAGTATACGTCTTATCTAAGTGGCTAATGTTCTTCACCCATGCAGTGAACAACTTGCATAAGTTAGACTGCCTGCTTTCAATAGCGCAGCTGTTAGATAACCCTGACGTTTTCATAGCTTAGAAATGCACTATTCATTGAGATCATTTGGCGAAAAACATATGATGCCTGTGGCAGAGCTGGTGCATATACGTGTGTAACAACAAAATTTCCGCCTTTGACACGGTAATGCTAAAAAAAGAACGAAAACGTTCTACGGCCCTGAATAAAGTGCTACTTAGTGCAAAATATGGTATAACTTTTTACCTTGAAAATACGAACTAACTGAGTTTCAAGTTCTAAGGCAACTGGTACTTTCAATGATGGAAATATTTGTTACATATGTATCTGAGTGTGTTAGGTTTCGGAATGACGGCAATCTTCTTTGATGCCAGCCAATGACATCAAATAAGATACGATGGCAGCGACGAGAGATGAGTTACCGGTGAACAATGCAACTCGAAGAGGTTGTGGTAGAACGAAGTTTGATGCGCTCCAAAAACACGTGGGACATAAAAAGCTTTCACTCTTGTAGTAACAGCAAATGGTAATTACATCCTACCATACTATAACGAACTACGGTGAGCGTGTAGTCATCTCATCTTTAAGATGTTATTGCCACCTTCTCGCTATCTCCCTTTGGATGTATGTATAATGGGCTGCGCCAGCCACTTCTGGAAGGAATCGTGGCATGGCCCGCGTTGGCCACGTCACCCTCACGCTTTGGGAAAACAAAAGAAAGGGGAAGGGTCCACATGACCGCCAAATAACCAAATTTCTGAAGACGGAGCTGCAAATGACGCAAGTATCGGTACCTTGGGCATTGAGAGAGGGGTGGGTGTCATCAACATAACAATAACACACAGTCATCAAAAACAACACAACAAAGCATGACCGATAACATAAGAAGTCCCACTCATTTATCAACATGCCCCAACACTCAAACAACTTAATTATTGCGTTACGTTGCCCCTTTGTGAATATAGCAGTCCCCAAGTTGTGGGGAACATTAAATGTATGTGAATTGTGTGAAAGTATTCTACAGAGGTCTGCATATGTATTGAAACCAGTTGCTTTTTTATTCGAACCATCGCGTATGTATGATGTGTCCTTTCGATCGTGTAAAGACCATACCATATACGATCAAGCTGTCATACCATGTCTTATCTTAATCATACCATATTTGTTTGGTAATGTTTTTAATGGTTGAAACCGAAACGTAGCTTTGAATGACTATACAACAAACACACGATATTTTATATGATTCATTTATTGATCTTTTACTTCATCCGACACAAAAAGCGTACTAAAAACATGAAACGAATCAACAGAAAGCCTGACAAAGTCAAGAACTCATCAGGCTTCGATAAAATAGGCTTCAAAGACCCGTATATACACGCATACATACATGCATATATATATATATATATATATAATATATATATATATATATATGTATATATATATATGTATACATATTTATATATATGATAGCTAGGGGCCGAAACTATAATTTGAAACACAGTTTTTGACCGTCGTGACTTATATAACAGAAGATGTGCTCCTTTACACGTCATTGTTTGATTAAGTCATCGCACATTGCACAGCCAATTGGCGATCGAAAATCGTGCTCACAAATGCCAGATATAAACGACGCCGAGAATTTCCTTCCTCTTCTTGGCTTTGACCGGCCTCATGGCTAACGGAATGACAGGATTTGAATGGCGTTATCATGGCGTCAGCGAGGGCATGCGTGGCCATGGTGTACTTTCCGAAAAGTCTGCACATCTTCGCGGGCGTTTAGCTCAGAAACTAGAGAAGTTTAGGTCTTAAAAGAGGCTGGGCTGTGAACTGCACCGAACGGTCTTTAAGAAAGCTATTTCACCCCCAAATGCCCATGCAAATGAGGAACACTGCCCTTCAGCAAGTATGATAAATAAAAAAGTGCGAAACGATATTTTTTTTTAGCTGCGATTGGAGACCGCTGGAATGCAGATGAAAGCAAGCCAGGCTTTGTCAACTATCTAAATCTCATCACTCTGACGTAGCAAATGTAGACCTTGACAACATTATTGTTAGACCCAACCATGTCGCACATCGCATACACTCCCTTTAAGTTTGCATGGTGTGTAGTGTCTGGCTTTTGTATAATTAAGGCTATTGATGTTCTGTATTGCTATAATTGCGGACCATTCTTAACATAGCATTGATGTGCGATAGCAAATGGCAGCATTTCTGCGGTATGTAGTAGTTTGTATCTGCATCCACCGCTATGGCCTACAACGGTGTTTGTGATGTAATAAACGAAAGAGAAATACTGAGTATTGGATGTTTGTAAAACCGGGCTGTATCCACCTTATTGGAGGATCTGTTGTTCACATACGCTATTGCAGCACAAACCATTTGTTCTGGTTGCGGATGCCTGACGGTAGCCCTGAGAGCCGTAGAAATTAGTGCTCCTGTATTTTGCCCCAGTGCGAACCGGCATCACACAATGACAACACGTTTGTGCCGATGCGATTATCTGTTTTCAAAATAAAATCGCACTGATGTCGTCCAACCGCGATGCGTGTCATCGGAAGTTGAGAGCCTTTATTTCCGTCCTTGTGTTTTTGCGTCAGTTATTTTTGTATAGTTTAATTTTTGAAAGACTTAGTCCGAGCCTTGGAATAAATTAATTCCTAAAATCAGAGCCTACGCTAAGCAGTGCTTGTTACACGAGCCCTGTGCTTCATCATTTGATCGTGAAATTTCAGGTCTTCGGCAGAACTTGGTGGCCAAAGTGTGACGTGTTACAATGCTCGGCGCGGTTCTGCTCTGCCCTCTGGCATAAACCTGAACATTTAAGCACGGCCGTGTCACCGGCCGCAGGCCATCCCAGTCATGACCGCATCAGGAAGCGCCTGAAGGGGTTCCTGGTACAACCGTGCGCAGCTGAATTATTTCCAGGTGTACACTTGAAGTAAGCAATTCGGTATCACTTTTTAAGGTGCCATGCCAGTTGTTCCTGAATGGTAACATGGTAATGTATCACCATTGCAACGAATTAAGCACATAATACATCATACAGGCGGTTTGCCATGCCGGGCAGGGCCCCCGAATGTACACAATTTGTGTTGAGCTGACGTTACGGCTTTGCTCCGTCCACGAGCGCCCTTGTGATGGCTTATTTGATGCTGGGAGAGTTCCAATCAGCACGGCGCGTTTCAAGCAGGTCGGAGCGAAGCGTGTTCGCGCACAACAGCGCTGGCGTCCCTCAGCAATCCCCCAAAACCTTCAGCTGACCAGACGACTCCAGCTGCCCGATGCAGCAAAGCAGCAGCAGCAGCCAGCGATGCATCGAAGATGTTCATGGTGTTGCCAAGTTAGAACCTGACAGCTGAGGCACAGCGAGTACGAGGCTGGTTTCTGCAGTCCGCCTGAGTGACGTTACTGACGGATGGAGCCGGCCGCTAGATAAGTCAGCAATCGGTGAACCGACCTTAAAATCAATAGGTCAAGCTATGGTCTTTGGTGGCGGCCAATGCGGAGATGGTGGCGCCCGTCGGCGAGCAAACGATGGCGGAGTTGCGCTGTGCTGCGACAGAAGAGGAATTCGAGCCAGGAATTATAAGCGGGCCTTCGTTGACAGGTGGCAGCGGAGATAGGAGGAAAATATATAATTGAGACTAAGGCTGGTTTTGTTTTCTTAAAGAAAATATCGCCGCTCCTTGCCAAAAAAAATCCAAACGAAAATAAATCCTCCGCTCACCGAGCATTACAAACAGTCCTGACACGCGACGTGAATTTCACTGGCGACGAATTTTTAGACTCAAAATCAGCTGTTGTTTATCAGAAGTACCAGATGATGTCGTGCAGCAAACAAACATCTTTTTATTGTTGCGATGGTCGAATTATGTGCATTGAAAAAAACAGATAGCCTTTGGTTGTTGCCGCAACTGTCTTAAGCGTATCATTTGTTGTTTTTGTTGCGCAATAACATTCTTACCTCTATATTCAACACACATTTGTACCCGAGCGGTAGAAAGTGGTCAAATGTGCACAGGGAGATAATAGCACCACGTGCGATGCTTGCGTTTTCTGACCAATTGAAGAATGTATAAGCATCTCATTTTATGCAGTGTTGCGTAAAAAGCCAACAATATTATTATGTATGCCGAGTACAAATATGGTAGGTGTAGGGCAAAAAATAATTGGTAAAATCCATTACTGAGACACATGTCGGATCCGAATAGAACGGTACTACGATGGGTAGGTGCTCGGGCATTATGGGTCGCTGGCACTGTCCCCCTTTGAAGGAAGTCAATGTGTTGACGGCTCCCAGAGTTGTCTGAACAAAGTAATTGGAACACGGCAGATAACGTCTTGCGAGAGGGTCAGCCCCCGCCTAGGAGAGGATAGGGAATGGTCATGCCCGCCCCCGCCCCCCCCCCCCCCCCCCCCCCCCACAAACAGTTCGCTGGTTATAAGTGAACATTCAACCACAAGCATTCTACAACTAATTCGAACGAAAACGAGGAATGCTTACTTGAAATCCATTACTCAATTATGATCACATTGGCAAAATATCGGGCACAAATGAGGGGAATCACGTTTGAATAGTAGCACCATGCGATTAGGTACTTACCCACTAACAAGGTGCCTAGCGCAGGGCAGATACCTTGTTGGTGGGGGTGAGGTACCAGCCCGTATTGACTAAACTGCTATGGCATATGCACCCCCTCCTCGCCCCCGTTCTGCCCGATTCTCTCTTGGTTTATATGCTGTTTGCAACCCCATGTATGCAGATCCCACCAGTTTAGTGCATAAGTACACGGTACCTACCCACCAAGGCATATTCCTGGGCTCTCCCCAATCTATCCCACCAAGTCAGTGTTGTAGCTGTGTGACGCGCTCGCAGCTCGTGGCCCTCGAACTGCATCACTTACACGCTCGACAAGCTGTCATCAGTTTTAAAAGACGTCGTCTTCCCTACACAGCCTGAATGTGCGTGACGCTTCGTAGCTTGTTTACTTGTTTTCGTTTTGCTTGAACTATAATAACCCTCCTACGTAAAATTATCCCGTTTTACTACCTATTCCACCTCCTGCCTGGGAGTGGGGTGCTGTGCGGGAGCGTAGGTGCGCCTTTGGAAAGGTCTGTGCACCGCACGCCCCCGCCCCGTCCCTCAGTATTCCTCTCCGCTCGTGGAATTATACCTCTGCATTTTCTCTGACGATAACGAGATGAGCTCGTACACCTGGCGTCGCGGGGGCGATGGTGACCGTCTCGGAGGAGGTCCGTTGATCACGCCTCGTGCCGCGGCGTCGGTTCGTGGTTGCGCGCGCCGGTCGGCCCGCCGGTCGGCCGCACCTCGGGGCCCCCGGAGTGTTGGCTAAGCGGGAGCAACGGCCGCTTGCATGTTGGGACGTTTATGTGCGAAATATGCCAGTACATAATGAGAGATGGTCATGTGACATTTTGAATTCCGATGTGGCGATATGAGAAAGACCAAAGACTGGGGCGATGTTTGAGTGATAGTGCGTTAACCACTCGCCTCCCTCTCACCGCTCGCGCGGCGACCATTGGCGGGTGAGCAGTGTGCTGGGCTTCGGTTTAAAACCACGCGTGCGATGCCGGGAATCGAACCCGGGTCAACTGCTTGGAAGGCAGCTATGCTCACCACTATACCACCATCGCTTGCAGTCGTCGCAAATGCTGCATATAACGGTCAACAGTACTTGGTTTTCCTCAAGAAAGGAAAGTGAGCCAGTAAGTGCCAGATGTAGTTATGACAGGCCGGTCTGTCGTCTGATGGTGTCGGAATCACCGCCCCATCGCATGGTTGTGTATGCATTTGCCGTGGATTTATGGATGGTGACAATGGATTGTCGCACGGTCCTTGATACTGCATCGCTCTCAGCAAGTCACTGTTTCGTCCCGAGTGTTGATCTTCACGTTTGTTGGGTTCAGTTCAAGGCCTGGCGCCAGGCGTGGGGATTGCCTCAGCTCTCTCGTTGAACACGCTGCTGACATCAGAGCCGGGCTCATAGTGCATTAGTACAGCACGGGCTTTGATGCTGAAATTGTCTACCGCATTAGGAGCGCGGTGCAGTTCTGACTGCCGATAAATGCCATCTTTACTGTTATGCTTATGGTTTGGCATCTCTGGTAGCAAAATGGTCTGCTTTGATGCATCTGTTTTGGCCATTTTCTCGTAACAACTTTTAGCCATGTCCGTAAGAAATACGTTGGCATCACCGCAAACGCTTCTGAACGGCGTCCCAAAATGACGTCACAAGACAATCATATACCTTCCAATCACCTAAAGATTCGTTCTGGTATGCAAAGCATGCATTGAATGTTCTTAAGGCAAAGGCCGTCTTCAACGTCTGGAGTGGGCGCCGAAATAACGTTTTGATATCACATGAAAGATAGGTCCTCAAATCCTGTCTCAAAAGACGTCTGGAGGGAAGCCAAAAAAAGAAAATGGCGTCATAACATCTTGTTAAATTCCAGTCATTGCGTCTTAAAATTCCTCCACTTCAGAGCGTTGCGTTATGGTAAAGTGCATGTTCCTCAATTGAAGGTATTCAAGCAGGCATCAGGCATAAAGAAGCGTGCTGATAATTATTTGTACACTTTTGAATGGAAAAGACTGCCCAAGACAAGACAATTTCTTAGTCAAGCAGATATCCCCATCATTGCGTTATTGGCTACTTCATCGTACTACCCTCTCTTTTAATATATGTATCTGTGAACGGTCTGTGTCAACAATTCCAGAAGGACACAGCATCACTTACACGGCGGCGATGGCTGTGGGATGAAGCATGGATAGTGGTCAGGGATATGTGTGAGCAATTCGAAAACTGTCGTGCGCTGTTTATTCCGTGTTGTTTGCATGGTGTATCCCCTAAAGTAGAGCAAACGACGCATAAGAGCTTGCGTCTGGTTTTTGAACACCGGTTAGTACATAGCAGCGATTGTAACGCCTTGGAATGGCGTCTGTGCCTATGCATAGTGTAGGGGGCTGCGAACACTTATTATGGCCTTGAAACATCCAGTACATTATACTCTGTCAGTGCACAGCATCACATGATGCATGCAAGTTTATACCACAGGGCCTACGGTCTACTGATATGTGGTAGAACAGTAAAGTATCTGACATATCTTGGTGACCAGCCATTTTAAATTATACTCTCTTCCTTCTCATTTGTATTTGAAAGGTGGGATAAGAGCACTTAAGGTCTACCTTGGTACAATCTAAATTTTATAGCCCAGGTACTTGAATCAATGCTTTCAAACAATGATGCTAGCCAAACAATGTTTTGCACGAGATGACACTGACATGATGTCCTAGGCATAATATGTATAGGGTTAAAAATAGGGAGAAATGGCTCA
>NW_023596921.1:46178784-46200188 GCF_011947565.3 Pollicipes pollicipes | reverse complement strand
ACAGTAAAGATGGCATTTATCGGCAGTCAGAACTGCACCGCGCTCCTAATGCGGTAGACAATTTCAGCATCAAAGCCCGTGCTGTACTAATGCACTATGAGCCCGGCTCTGATGTCAGCAGCGTGTTCAACGAGAGAGCTGAGGCAATCCCCACGCCTGGCGCCAGGCCTTGAACTGAACCCAACAAACGTGAAGATCAACACTCGGGACGAAACAGTGACTTGCTGAGAGCGATGCAGTATCAAGGACCGTGCGACAATCCATTGTCACCATCCATAAATCCACGGCAAATGCATACACAACCATGCGATGAGGCGGTGTTTCCGACACCATCAGACGACAGACCGGCCTGTCATAACTACATCTGGCACTTACTGGCTCACTTTCCTTTCTTGAGGAAAACCAAGTACTGTTGACCGTTATATGCAGCATTTGCGACGACTGCAAGCGATGGTGGTATAGTGGTGAGCATAGCTGCCTTCCAAGCAGTTGACCCGGGTTCGATTCCCGGCCATCGCACGCGCGGTTTTAAACCGAAGCCCAGCACACTGCTCACCCGCCAATGGTCACCGCGCGAGCGGTGAGAGGAGGCGAGTGGTTGACGCACTATCAACTCAACATCGCCCGAGTCTTGGTTCTTTCTCATCTCGCCCATATCGGAATTCAAACATGTCACATGACCAATCTTTCTTAGTACTGGTTATATTTCGCACATAAACGTCCCAACATGCAGGCGGCCGTTGCTCTTAGCCAACACTCCGGGGGCCCCGATGGTGCCGGCCGACGGGCGACCCGACGCGCGCGCCAACACGACACCGACGCCCGGCACAATGCGTGATCGACGGACCTCCTCCGAGACGGTCACCATCGCCCCGCGACGCCAGGTGCACGAGCTCATCTCGTTATCGTCAGCGAAAAATGCAGAGTTATAACTCCATGAGCGGAGAATACTGAGGGACGGGGCGGGGGCGTGCGGTGCACAGACCTTTCCAAAGGCGCACCTACGCCCCCGCACAGCACCCCACTCCTACGCGGGAGGTGGAATAGGTAGTAAAACGGTATCATTTTACGTAGGAGAGTAAATCAAAACTAAAACAAGTAAACAGGCTACGAAGCGTCACGCATGATGTTACCATGTGCGACGTCTGAAGTCAAGCTCAAAGGACATTGCCCTTTGACGTTCACACAGGTCTGTTGGTTTTCAAATTTGAAATAGCTCCTGGGATTAGTAATCGGGCAGGTTATTTTGTGTTACATAATTGTGCACAACTGTCACAGATTGTAATACACTACGCCGAAATTTGCTAGTGACCACATTTTAGCCTTTTACATGCGCTGATGACATTCGGAACTTACATTTAGCCACGTTTCGTAAGTCCAGTCTCTCTAAAATATCCGCTATTATATCTTGCACCATCCTAAATACACACTGGGAAAAGCAGCATTCTCCAAAATAGTTGCCACAGCCCGGTTCGCCTAGCCAGCAAGATATCCAGCCCGCAAAAGTCCGCCCCTACCACAATGCTGAGTCGGCATTAACCCGCATATACGCTAAAATTGTTATATGAGCTGTGTCATTTCTCCCCTAATTTAAACCCCCCATACATATTGTGCCTAAGATATCATGTCAGTGTCATATCCTGCAAAGCGTTGTTTGGGCTAGCATCATTGTTTAAAAGCATTGATCCAATACCTGGGCTATAAATTTAGATTGTACCAGGTAGGCCTTACGTGCTCTTATCCCCCACCTTTTCAACTATAAATGAGAAGGAAGAGAGCTATAATTTAGAATAGCTGGTCACTAAGATAAGTCAGATACTTACTGTCCACCACGTCTCAGTAGACCATATGCCCTGCGCCTGTAACTTGCATGCATCATCCTGATGCTGTGCACTGACAGAGTAAAATGTGCTGGATGTTTCAATGGCATAAGAAGTGTTCGCAGCCACCCACATTGTGCACAAGCACAGACACCATTTGAAGGCGTTGCAATCGCTGCTTTGTAATAACCTGTTTTCAAAAACCAGACGCAAGCTCTTATGCGTCGTTTGCTGTACTTTAATGGATACACCATGCAACAACACGGAATATACAGCGCACGACAGTTTTCAAATTGTTCACACATGTCTCTGGCCACTATCCATGCTTTATCCCACAAACATCGCCGCCGTTGATGTGATGCTGTGTCGATCTGGAACTGTTGACACAGACCGTTCACAGATACAGATATTAAAGAAGAGGGAGAAATTTGTTGCGCCATGAGGTGCATACCCATCTTGAAGATCACTTGGTGCATTTCACAGCCCTGCCCCTAAGACATGAGCCCTTCTAGTTTCTGAGCTACACGCCCGCCAAGATGTGCAGACAAGTTCGAGAAGACTAGTTCAAGGTCACCCAGGCATCCATGGAGCGATAATGTCACTAAAATCCTGTTATTTCACTGGCTATGCTGTGATCAAGGCGAAGACAAAATATAAGTATCTAGTCGTTTATATCTGACTTTCGTGAATGCGATTTCCAGACATGACGGCCTGTAATCACTACGTCTGGCACTCACTGGCCCACTTTCCTTTCTTGAGGAAAACCAAGTACTGGTGGCCGTTATATGCAGCATTTGCGACAATTGCAAGCGGTGGTGGTATAGTGGTGAGCGTAGCTGCCTTCCAAGCAGTTGACCCGGGTTCGATTCCCGGCCATCGCACGTGTGGTTTTGAACCAAGACGACATCGCGTCCCACACCCGGTACGCGCGCAGCTCGAAGCACAGCGCACTGCTCACCCGTCGGTGGTCACCGCGCAAGCGGTGAGAGGGAGGCGAGTGGTTAACGCATCATCAACCCAACATCGCCCCAGTCTTTGGTCTTTCTTATTTCGCCCACATCGGCATTCAAACATGTCACATGACCATCTTTCTTATGTACTGGCATATTTCGCACATAAACGTCCCAACATGCAGGCGGTCGTTGCTCCCTCTTAGCCAACACTCCGGGGGCCCCGAGGTGTCTGCCGACCGGCTTCCCGTCGCGCGCAACACGAACCGACGCCGGCACAAGGTGTGATCGACGGACCTCCTCCGAGACGATCACCACCACCCCGCGACACCAGGGGCACGAGCTCATCTCGTTATCGTCAGCGAAAATGCAGAGGTATAACTCCATGAGCGGGGAATGCTGAGGGACGGGGCGGGGGCGTGCAGTGCACAGACCTTTCCAAAGGCGCGCCTACGCCCTCGCACAGTACCCCACTCCTAGGCAGGAGGTGGAATAGGTAGTAAAACGGTATCCTTTTACGTAGGAGGGTAAAGCAAAACTAAAACAAGTAAACAGGCTACAAGCGTCACGCACATCAGGCTGTGTAGGGAAGACAACGTCTTTTAAAACTGATGACATCTTGTCGAACGTGTAAGCGATGCAGTTCGAGGGCCACGAACTGCGAGCGCGTCACACAGCTACAACACCGACTTGGTGGATAGATGGGGAGATACCCAGGAATATGCCTTGGTGGGTAGGTACCGTGTATTTATGCACTAAACGGTGGAATCTATATACATGGGGTTGCAAACAGCATTATAAAACCAAGAGATTAATCGGGCAGAGCGGTGGCGAGGAGAGGGTGCATATGCCATGGCAGTTTAGTCAATACGGGCTGGTACCTTACCCCCACCAACAAGGTATCTACCCTGCGCTAGGCACCTTGTTAGTGGGTAAGTACCTAATCGCATGGTGCTACTATTCAAACGTGATTCCCCTCATTTTGTGCTCAATATTTTGCCAATGTGATAATAATTGAGTAATGCATTTCAAGTATGCAATTCCTCGTTTTCGTCGAATTAGTCGTAGTATGCTTGTGGTTGAATGTTCACTTATAACCAGCGAACTGTTGGGGGGGGGGGGGGGGGGGCATGTCCATTCCCTATCCTCTCCTAGGCGGGGGCTGTCCCTCTCGCACGAGGCTATCTGCCGTGTTCCAATTACTTTGTTCAGACAACTCTGGGAGCCGTCTCAGACAACTCTGGGAGACATGACTTCCTCCAAAGGGGGCAGAGCAGCGACCATAATGCCCGAGCACCTACCCATGCAGTTCCGTTCTATTCAGATCCGACATATGTCTCAGTAATGGATTTTAGCAATGATTTTTGCCCTACACCTACCACATTTGTACTCCTATTTGTACCTATCCCATTTGTACCTACTTGTACCTACCTATTTGTACCTATTTGTACCTACCTAATATATTTGTATTATCCATATTTGTATCTAATAATATTGTTGGCTTTTTATGCAACACTGCATACAATAAGGTGCTTAATACATTCCTCAACTAGTCAGCAAAACGCAAGCTTCGCACGCGGTGCTATATCGCCCTGTGCACATTTGACCACTTTCTACCGCTCGGGTAACAAATGTGTGTTGAATATAGATGTAAGAATGTTATTGCGCAACGAAAACAACAAATGATACGCTTAGACAGTTGCGGCAACAACCAAAAGGCTATCTGTTTTTTCAATGCACATAATGGACCATCGCAACAATAAAATTATGTTTGTTTGCTGCACGACATCATCTGGTACTTCCGATAAACAACAGCTGATTTTGAGTCTAAAAAGTCGTCGCCAGTGAAATTTGGGTCGGGCGTCAGGACTGTTGCAAAGCTCGGTAAGCGGAGGATTTTTTCGGTTGAATTTTTTTGGCAACGAGCGGCGATATTTTCTTTAAAAAAACAAAACCAGCCATAGTCTAATTATTTATTTTCCTCCTGTCTCCGGTGCCACCTGTCAACGAGGGCCGCCTACAATTCCTCCTCGGATTCCTCTTCTGTCGCAGCACAGTGCGCCACCGCCATCGTTTTCGCCGACGGGCTCCACCATCTCCGCATTTGCTGCCACCAAAGACCTTAGCTTGACCTATTGATTTAAAGGTCGGCCACCGATTGCTGACTTGTCAAGCGACCGGCTCCATCCGTCAGTAGCGTCACTCAGGCGGGCTGCAGAAACCAGCCTCGTACCCGCTGTGCCTCAGCTGTCAGGTTCTAGCTTGGCAACACCATGGAACATCTTCGATGCATCGCTGGCCTGCTGCTGCTGCTTTGGTACATCGGGCAGCTGGAGTCGTCTGGTAAGCTGAGGGGCATGGGGGATTCTGAGGGACGCAGGCGCTGTTGTGTGCGAACACGCTCCGCTCCGGGCTGCTTTAAACGCGCCGTGGTGATTGGAACTCTCCCAGCATCAAATAAGCCATCACATGGGAGCTCGTGAACCGAGCTGAGCGTAACGTCAGCCCAACGAAAATTGTGTACATTCAGGGCCCCGCCCGGCCTGGCGAACCGCCTGTACCGAATTGCTTGCTTAAGTGCACGCCTGGAAATAATTCAGCTGCGCACGTTTGTATCAGGAACCACTTCAGGCACTTCCTATGTGGTCATGACTGGGATGGCCCGCGGCCGGTGTCAGCGGCCGCGCTTAAAGGTCAGGTTACGCCAGAGGGCAGAGCAGGCCGCGCCGAGCATTGTGACATGTTACACTTGGGCCACCAAATTCTGCCGAAGACCTGAAATTTCACGATCAAATGATGAAGAACAAGGCTCGTGCAACAAGCACTGCTTAGCGTGGGCTCTGATTTTAGAAATTAATTTATTCCAAAGCTCGGACTAAGTCTTTCAAAAATTAAACCATACAAAAAATAGCTGACGCAAAAAAACAAGGACGGAATAAAGGGTATGAACTCCGATGATCCGCCATGGCGGGTAGACGTCATCAGTGCGATTTTATTTTGAAAAACAGATAATCGCATCGGCACAAACGTGCGTCACTGTGTGATGCCGGTCGCACTGGGGCAAAATACAGATGCACCAATTTCTACTGCTCTCATGGCTACCGTCGGGCATCCGCAACCAGAACGAATTGTTGTGCTCGCATTAGCGTGTGTGAACAACAGATCCCCCAATAAGGTGGTACTGCCCGGTTTACAAATATGCAATACTCAGTATTCAGCATTCGTTTATTACATCACAAACACCGTTATAGGCCATAGTGCTAGATGCAAACACAAACTACTATATACCGCATAATTGCGGCAATTTTCTATCGCACATCAATGCTATGTATAAGAATGGTCCGCAATTATTGCAATACAGAACATCAATAGCCTTAATTATACAAAAGCCAGACACTACACACCATGCAAACTTAAAGGGAGTGTATGCGATATGCGACATGGTTGGGTCTAGCAATAAGGTTGTCAAGGTCTACATTGCTAAGTCAGTGATGAAATTTAAGTAGTTGGGAAAGCCTGGCTTGCTTTCATCTACATTCCAGCGGTTTCCAACGCGGCTAAAAAACCCATATCGTTCTCACTTTTTTATCTGTCATACATCTGAAGGGCAGTGTTCCACATTTGCATGGGCATTCGAGGTGAAATAGCCTTCTTAAAGACCGTTCGGTACAGTTCACAGCCCAGCCTCATTTAAGGCCTAAACTTCTCTAGTTTCTGAGCTAAACGCCCGCGAAGGTGTGCAGACTTTTTCGGAAAGTACACCATGGCCACACATGCCTCGCTGACGCCATGATAACACCATTCAAATCCTGTCATTCCCTTAGCCATGTGACGGTCAAAGCCAAGAAGAGGAAATTCTCGGGTCGCTTATATCTGGCATTTGTGAGCACGATTTTCGATTGCCAATTGGCTATGCAATGTGCAATGACTTAATCAAACAATGACGTGTTAAGGAGCACATCTATTATATAAGTCACGACGGTCAAAACTGTGTTTCAAATTATAGTTTCGGCGCTAGCTATCATATATATAAATATGTATATATATATGCATGTATGTATGCGTGTATATACGGGTCTTTGAAGCCTATTTTATCGAAGACTGATGAGTTCTTGACTTTGGCAGGCCTTCCGTTGATTCGTTTCATGTTTTTAGTAAGCTTTTTGTGTTGGATGAAGTCAAAAGATCAATAAATGAATCATACAAAATATCGTGTGTTTGTTGTATAGTCATTCAAAAGCTACGTTTCGGTTTAACCATTAAAAACATTACCAAACAGATATGGTATGATTAAGATAAGACATGGTATGACAGCTTGATCGCATATGATATGGTATTACACGATCGAAAGCACACATCATACATACATGATGATTCGAATAAAAAAGCAACTGGTTTCAATACATATGCAGACCTCTGTAGCATACTTTCACACAATTCACATACATTTAATGTTCCCCACAACTTGGGGACAGCTATATTTCACAAAGGGGCAACGTGACGCAATAACTAAGTTGTTTGAGTGTTGGGGCATGTTGATAAATGAGCGGGACTTCCTATGTTATCAGTCATGCTTTGTTGTGTTGTTTTTGATGACTGTGTGTTATTGTTATGTTGATGACACCCACCCCTCTCTCAATGCCCAAGGTACCGATACTTGCGTCATTTGCAGCTCCGTCTTCAGAAATTTGGTTATTTGGCGGTCATGTGGACCCTTCCCCTTTCTTTTGTTATTCCCAAAGCGTGCGATGGCGTGGCCAACGCGGGCCATGCCACGATTCCTTCCAGAAGTGACTGGCGCAGCCCATTATACATTACATCCAAAGGGAGATAGCAAGAGGTGGCAATGACATCTTAAAGATGAGATGACTACACGCTCACCGTAGTTCGTTATAGTATGGTAGGATGTAATTACCATTTGCTGTTACTACAAGAGTGAAAGCTTTTTATGTCCCACGTGTTTTTGGAGCGCATCAAACTTCGTTCTACCACACACCTCTTCGAGTTGCATTGTTCACCGGTAACTCATCTCTCGTCGCTGCCATCGTATCTTACTTGATGTCATTGGCTGGCATCAAAGAAGAGTGCCGTCATTCCGAAACTAAACACACTCAGATACATATGTAACAAATATTTCCATCATTGAAAGTACCAGTTGCCTTAGAACTTGAAACTCAGCTAGTTCGTATTTCAAGGTAAAAAGGTTATACTATATTTTGTACTAAGTAGCACTTTATTCAGGGCATAGAATATTTTTCGTTCTTTTTTTAGCATTACCGTGTCCAAAGGCGGAAATTTTGTTGTTAACACGTGTATTGCACCAGCTCTACCACAGGCATCATATGTTTTCGCCAAATTGATCTCAATGAATAGTGCAGTTCTGAGCTATGAAAACGTCAGGTTATCTAACAGCTGCGGCTGTTGAAAGCAGGCAGTCTAACTTATGTGAGTTGTTCACTGCATGAGTGAAGAACATTAGCCACTTAGATAAGACAGTATACTAGCCTTATTCCTCTGAAAAACCGGGAGATTAGAGATATAGTTGGATTGACATTTCGGCAACATGCCTTTCTCGAAACAATAGCAGAGGTGAATTCAAAATTACCTGCCGATGATCCTACTCGATTTTTCAGGTTCTTTTTTAAATAAACAATAAGCCGCAGTTTTTACAAAACGCCAACATTAAGGGGACTAAACAGAGAGTCATTGCCAGACATAACGAAGACACAGTGCCTATGTAAGAATTGGAATGCCCGGACATGCGTGTACATGAAAACGAATTCAACCGAATAAGCATCATGCACCACGCTTCATTCGAACATGCAAGCCAGCTGAAGTCAACGGGCATCACATATCGCCCACGAATTATGCATGCAAACGATTTCAAATGAACAGGTGTCGCACATCACGCGTCAGGCATCACTTACACGTGTAAACGATTTTAAGCTAGCACACATCACACAAAGAGGCACATATCGCCCTCGCATAATTGGCCATGATGAGCCCTGTATGTTAAGATTTGGTTCCGACTTTTTATAAGAATAGATTTACTTATTTCCTGTCTGGGTGGTCCTGCGCTCTGTAGATGACTTTGAGCTCTAAAAGGGGCATAGGGCCCATACTTCTCTCGATTCAGCCTCACAGTTTAACAGCTGCTGATGGCAAAGGAAACCGGTGTGTCGTACAAAACTGAACATTGCGCAGAGATACCAGGCACTACTGCTTTAAAGAGTAACAACCACGTGTCCGACTTTCAGAGCCCGTCTCGGCGCCTAAACGTATCAGTTGCGTGAAGTTGTGCCCGAAGGGTCAACGTTGCGAACTACGTCGCCGGTGCTCCCATGGCTTCTGCTTCGACCACCACCCGGTGTGCGTCAAGTCGCCAGCTCCCGTAAAGAAGCGTCACCCCAGCTGCCAGAACGTCCGCTGCCGCCGACTGCAGACCTGCGTGCTGCGGCAGGTCCTCTGTATCGGCGCGCCGTGCTACCCCGTGCCGGTCTGTATTCCCGATCGGTGCGCTACGGTTCGATGTGGAACTGGCACAGTCTGTGTGACGGTGAGGAGGTCTCGCTCGCGACCTGCCCTGGCTCGCGACCCTTTATGCCGAGGTGTGACTCGCAAATACTTCCCCAGCTGCCAGTTCACTGTCAAATGCGTGCCACGGGCCAAGCCCAAGCCCGGCTTCTGTCCGTCGCCGAAGCAGGTGTCCCAGGCCAACGGCACCTTCTGCCAGTACGATAACGACTGCGCATCCAACCTGCTCTGCTGTCCGGGCGTGTCCAGAGGGGGACTCAACTGCACCGCCCCCGCCTTCCCCGACCCGTGCGCCTACAAAAAATGCCCTCTGCATGCACCAACTTGTGTCGCGGGTGTTTGTTTACATCGGGTGTGCACACCCGGGAACTTCCACTGCACCGGCGGGAAACAGTGCTTCTGTTCTCGAAGTGCCAAAATAGTTTGTACAGACGTGCCAGCGGCTTCCGGGTGTTGAGTTTTTCAAACAAATTGTTGCTATCAGTTTTTTTGAGTGAGATATTGATAAAATTAAGGATGCATTGCAGATATAAAATATATTGTCAGCATTACCACCCCCGGTATCTGTTTTCATTGGAACCAAGTGCAACTACTGTTCACCCGTCGGTTTGAAGCGTTTGTAATGCCAGATATCCAGACGCTTGCGAAAGCATATGGAACACTACGGAGTCCAAGGTTTCTAGTTATTCCGTGAAACAAAATAAATGTGCACACAGATTGAAGTCTGGCTTCAAATGCCTCCATAAACTTCGCTATGAATGGAGGGAAGGGCTGTTGATGTAGCGTTACGGAGGTGTAACAAGGGAAAGAGGGGGTGTTGGACAACTTAACTTGACGTTCAGGTGTTGTTGCAAATCGTGATAACACCTTTGAAAAGGAATTAAAGCCTAATAGCCAAATACTATTGGGGTCTTCTCCTGGCAAGAAACATGGCTATTATTTGTTTCGAGTTGCGTTTAGGGCCTCAACGAACCATTCTGGGATGTTACGTTTAACGCAGCGTAAACGGGGTACGGGGTGCGCAGCGTTATCAGTGCGGAACCAGGAGAGACAGGCAAGGTTAAGAAGTAGCACGGAACGTATAAGGTAATGCATGAGCATTCCCTTACCATGCCCATCCATTATAACGGACACGGGGAGCGTTTAAAGGAGCTGCGGATTTAAATGTATTTTCCCCAGAGCGTGGCAAAAATGGCGACTTACGCATTCTGTAAACACGACCACATGCCGATCGGTGGAGATACTAACCGTTCTGAAGAAGCTTGCTGTTTGCGGCGCATTAGTGTTCTATTTTAGGATACAGAATGGGACTTAGAAATTACAAGGTGTCATCTAAAACTTGCTAATGATCGTGAAAACGAAGGTAAAGATTATTACCCGCGGCTTTCCAATTTCTTAGTAATTTCTATGCGCAGCTTCCGTGGTCACTTGTTTGAATGGAAAAGTTATGTTATTCTCGAGCATACAGCTGCATACACAAGCATATATAACTTCTATGAGCTTGACATCTACTTCGGCCAACGTCGGCCAACTTTCCTGCAACACAAAGGTCACCATCGCTGCAAGGACCATCGCTGTCCTTGCTCGCGAGATTTTGGGCGAGCAGGCTCAAGTCTTTTGGCGTAAGTTGTTCCACTCATCGATGCTGCAAAAGAGTGAAAGTTCTCATGCAAACATGGAACGACAATGTTGGTTTTTAAACTCAGGTCGACCCACTCTTTTCAACACTGATGAGGCCCAATATTTCCGGGCAAGGGTTTTTTTAGTAGAGAACTACGGGGCACATTTTTGTTCCCGGTCAGGACCTGAAGGGCCGTCCCACCGCGGGGTGTCTTCCGCCTGCCATTCTGACGACATGGTGCGGGACCCCTGTTCGGTGCGGAGGCCCTTAAAGGTATACATCATATCACATGGGTCTCTTCCCGACGCGGAAAGCTTTCGGGCTTCGGTTTAACGGGTTCATGCTAGAACTGGGCTGGAGGACCCGCCGTCCGGTATTGCTGGCTTCGCCTGGCACAGGACCCTTCCATTGTCTGAACGTGAACACTCATCATAAGCTTAATATTTCTCTTTTTGTCAGAGGGCCCCGTCCAACGCAAGAAGTTCTCTGTCATTCGAGGTCCCGTCCCTGTCTATGTTGATCAATGTTAGGCACTGGGCCCCTGACCGATGCAGAAGCCCAGCATTGTTGCAGCGGGCCTGGTCAATGCGAATCACCTACATGGCCTTGTCTCTACTAGCGAAATAGGCGCTTAAAGTTCTGACTGACAGTGAGCTCACTGTTCGGCCGACCGAGACGCCGGCATTGTCTCAGGGTCTTCAAACGGTGCAGAAGACCTCTGACTGATATTTTAGGTAACGGCCCTTCGGGTCGCAATTTCTTACGTGTCCTACAGCCAACCCTTCTGGCCTTCATGCACTCAAATGAGCCCTTAATCGTTGGTTTCGCTGGCCCCCCGGGGCCCTCTTCGGACCTCATGGAGCACTGCCCTTGGTCAGCTTCGGGGTCCCTTGCAAACACAGGACCCTCTTTTAGGCACTGCGGGCCCCTTTCAGATATAATGGCTTCGACCAATGTAAATCGCTGGCTCCGGCTTTGTACCTGATTGGGAAGTTGACCCCCGGCCCATATGGACACGGAGCTGACTATACGCTACTGATGGTGCCTGACTGACACATAGGCACATATCGATACGGGGTCCCCGATAGACGAAAAGGTTCGTCTGACTGTCACATCAGGACCATCCCTGCAGGCTGGAGCCCCTGAATGAGACCCGACCAGCACTTCGTGTCATTTAGCTCTCCAATCGGGCCCTTGATCGCCGGTCCCGGTGGGTCCTCCAAGCTCTTCAAGCCTCCTCAAACACTGCCTCTGGATGATTCGGGCTCCTTGCCAACACAGGACCCCATGTGAGGCACTGTGGCACCCCTGACAGACGCTGGGGCTCCGAACAATGTAAATCTCTGGCTCCTACTTTGTTCCTGATTGGGCAATGGGCCACCAGGCCATGCCGACACGGTGCCGACAATGCTTAACTGGTGGTGTCTGACCGACATATATGCCCTTATCGACTCAGGGGCCCCTGATTAGCACACATGACGCTCTGGATGACATTATAGTTCCTGGCCCGCAGGGCCGGCCCCTCAACACAACCTCCGGTCGGCTTTTCGGGCCCTTTAAGCCCTAAGCCCTTTCGGGCCCTTTTCGGGCCCTTTCGGGCCCTTTAAGTCATCAAAGGATAATGTAAGATAATGTAACCCCACTTTCAAAGTTTTTAAGTGCCTTCCAGACATCCTTTCACGCAGGATTTGAGGATATATTTTTGATGTGAGATCAAAACACCTATTCGGTGTCCTCCCGAGACGTTCAAGACGTGCTTTGCATACCAGGACGTACTTTTATGTGGTTGGAAGGTATATGGTTGTCTTGTAAACGTCATTTCGTCGGACGTCAAATGACCGACAGACCTATAATAACTACGCGTGACACTCACTGGCCCACTTTCACTGTTTAAGGAAAACCAAGTGCTGGTGCAGCATTATATGCAGCATTTGCAATGAACGCAGGCGATGGTGGTATAGTGGTGAGCATAGCTGCCTTCCAAGCAGTTGACCCGGGTTCGATTCCCGGCCATCGCACGCCTGGTTTTGATCCGAGAGGAGGCATCCAGTCGCACACCCGGCACGCGCACAGCTCGAAGCCCAGCACGCTGCTCCTTCGCCAATGGCTACCGCGTGAGCGGTGAGAGGGAGGCGAGTAGTCAGCACACCATCGACCCGACACCACCATAGTGTTGGTGTTCTAGATATCGCCTACGTCGTTAGTCAAAATTGTTCCTCCGCAATTTTTTCTTGCAACTAACACACTTCGCACACAATCCTTCCTACCGGAATGTGGCCGTTCCTCCCGCTCGATAACGGGAAAGCGGAACTCGACGCCGGGACAAGGCGTCCTCTAGTGACCTCCTCGGAGACAGCCATATGTGGGGCATTGGTAAGGAAGCCAAGATAAAACTTCACTTAAGTTTTCCTCATCAGTGGCACGTGTGTTTGCCGCACAATCATAACTATTTTGGCATTAGACTGGCAATTCAGTCGCAAAACACGATAAGCGACGGTGACAGTCATCAGTGATTCCATGTCCAACAAATCGGGACAACGGAATACATCCCTGAATTCTGGTGACTCCTGAATGCTGAATGCGATATCTAATGGGCTCCTGGCTTTAAGCCATCCAAACGTGCTACAGATGTTCAATCTTCCGTTCGATCAAATATCCGTGCGTTCGATCTTGTTGACCGTGACCTGTCTCATCTCAAGTATGAGGGCAGTGTTGAGATCCTGAAAGGTCACTAGCTTGCGTACGTGGACGTGGTCCCTTGAGGTAATCCCATCGCACATAGTCCAGGGACGACGAGTTGGGCCAGTGAGAAGCCCACAGTATGGCTGACGTGGCCTTCCGAAAACAATATTCGCCAACCAGTCTAGTAAGACTCGTAGCGTGTGCGGTGTCTCGCTGTCCTGTAGTAGCCATATTTGTCCTGATCGATCCCGCGAAGTTGTCCCACGACCCCCAAAAGGTGTATTCTAGTTCTGCCAAGCTGTTTGCATTGCCAATAAACTACAGCGCCAAAAAACTGCAACCAAGCCATCAGCCCTCAAATAGGTCCTACACCATGCCGAAACAACACTACATCAATGCAAATACTTCAACCGGATTGGGACATGCTGGTATTCATGTGAAGAAAATCAACCTTGAACATATGGGAAAAATGCCTTTAAAGATTGAAGAGCATTGAAGTTGAATGGAACTTGACTATCAAATATAAAACAAAGATGTGCACGCTAGCTTCTCAGGTGTCGAAGAACGGTTTAGCTTAAGCAATGCGTTTGCGCAGTGCAGTATGGATCGCAGCGGCACTGAGACACACGGCAAGATATGTGTTCTTGAAATGCCATCAAGCGCACCAAACATTTTCGAGCAACTCTGAGAAAGTCTAAGCCGTTTGCATCAATTTCTTTTTAGTGAGTGTTCAGTATTTTGATTTCAACGAGCGGAGATTATGGTCACTGGGGCTGGTGTTTCCGCTGCGAAATTGTGATAGAATATTGTGGAATTCATTCAGTAAGAACCATTCCATAAATATGTTCAACTAGTTTGCAATCGCACGCATGCAACATTTGTCCTGTCTCTTCACAGTTGAAGCTTGTTTCTAGTAGTAGGACTTGGCCGGCTTGTAGGCGGGCTTGTAGCTGGGCTGCGGGTGGTAAGAGGGGCGGCGTAGGCCTGGTCGTAGCGGGCCTCACCCTCGTACGTGACGTCAGCGACGTAGCCAGAGTAGGCATCAGCGACGTTGTAGGCCACCTTCTGGGTACGGCCGTCGGGGAGGGCAACAGAGTAAGAGCCCTGGGTGCTGTAGCCATCACGACCCTCCTGAGCGTTGAACTGGGGCTCGTAGTCTCCGTAGCCGTGGACGTCGTAGTTAAAGTGGTACTTGGGCGGCTGATCGTAGCTCTGCTGGTGGGCCGGAGCGTAGCTGGGCTGGCGGTGAGCCGGGGCGGGGGCGTAGCTGGTCTGATGGTGGGCCGGGGCACTGTAGCCTGGGGCGGTTGTCGGCGCCGGCAACAGCCAGAAGAGCGGCGACCAGAAGAACTGAAAGCATGCCGCATGTTTCATAGCGCTGAATGCCTTTAAATATGCGTAGTTACCTCTTGTGTTTATGCGTTGCATTAATCGATAACAAACACGCCATCATGTCCTAACTGCTGAGTATTGCAGGTGATGTCTTCCTGAGCACGTATGCAGACGGCATATCAAGTCGACTGCATCATCGCTGTACTTCAGAGCTTCTGTTGCTTCCTTACGATGCATTGCCGGTATAATGTGTACTGGCATTATAGACAACCGTGATCAGGCAAGGAAGTGTTTCCATTCAGAGTATGAATAAAAACACTTCCTTTGCCTCTTCCTCAAAACACCCGTCGAAGACAATGGCTTTTGTTCCATGTACGTCCTGGAAACCTTATGGCCTGTTATCTGCTCCTTCTCCAGAACACTTGCCTTCATGTTGTGCGGCAGGGTGCGTGGGATCGAGTGATGCCAACCTTGGTGGTGTCTCACCTTTTATACCGCGGCTGGTGGCTGGACAGTCGGCTCGGCTCGTGGGCATTACGTATGGGAGAGGGCGTGAGCGATGGGTGTGGGCGTGTGACCCCAGCTCCGGAGACCAGGGACGCACGATATGGGTCACAGTGAACTGTGGTCCACCGTGCGACACGCGGTTTATGAACAGTTGTTTATCCCAACTTAAGACGGCGATTTGGCTCGTAATCACCTGGGTAATGGTTTGCGGCACGTCTTCATCACGGTCTCTTGCCCGGGGTGGTCAACACACACAGCTCTTGGATTTCTTTGAGGCGGGTTTTGCACGTTTTTGTTAGCTGCATGTCTCATTGCTGTTTTATGGCCTTAGTATTAGTCATGTAATCTGGTGCAGACAAGGTTGTGGCGAGAAGAAATAGGTAGTAACGCTGTCGTTTTTCCCACGCCACACCGGGCACAAAAAACAGGATTTTCACCCCAGCCACTCGAAATTTCGTCCAAATTCGCATCCACTTAGATGTCAGGAAGCAATAGCAGGTGAGGATGTTACCATCGTGCGACGTCTGAAGTCACGCCCCAAAGGACACTAATCTTCTGAAGTTCACACGAGTATGTAATTTTAAGATTTAAATAACCCCTAGGATTAAGTAATCGGACAACTTGTTTCTGTTACAGTTTTCGCACAACTGCTCCAGATTGCAATTTACTACGCAAACTTTGCGGCAATCCAGTTGATCTCTTTACCTCGGATGGTGATATTTGAAGCGCACATTTGAGCTCCGTTTCGCAAATCCAGTTTCTATACAAACTTAACCATATATACATTGCACGATCCTTAAATGCACACGCTTGAGACGCAGCTTTTTCCAAAATATTAGCTCACAGCCCGGCACGCTCCCGCCCGCCAGGTATGCAGCCCGCAAAAGCCCGCTCTGCTACAATACCAGGCCGACATCAACCCGCGTTTTTACTTGATAATGGTAATATCCGCTGTGTCATTTCACCTGAATTTGAACCCAACCATGTCGTGCCTAAAATGTCATATAAATGTCGTCTCCTGCAAAACCTTGTTTCGCTGGCATCAATGATATTGTTTAGAAAAGAATGCTCCAAGTACCTGGGCTATAACATTTTTACTGTACCAACGAAGACCTTATGCGCAAGTGACGCCAGCTTCCTACTACAAATGGAAAGGTAGAGAGAGGAATTTAAAATGATTTCTTCACCAAAATGCATCAGAGACTTCACTTTCCACTCGATCTTAATAGACTACAGACCTTGTCCTCTAAAGTTGCATGCATCATCCAATGTTTGTACACTGAGAGAGTAAAATCTGCTGGATGCGTCAGGGTTCCTAGGAAGTGTCCGTAGCTGATCACATTGTGCATAAGAACAAACCCTATTCCAGCGCGTCGGAAGTGCTGCTATGTAATAATCCGTATTCAAGAACTAGACACAGGACACTTAAATGTTGTTTTGCCGTACTTTACTGGATACACCATGCGACAGCACGGAAAGAAACAGCATATGCAGTTTCCAAATTTTCCACATATCCCTCTCACCACTAGGAACTCTTTCTGCATTTCGGAAAGCCTGGTCAGTTTTTTTTTAAATGACGCCATTTAATATTACACCAAAGTCAAAATACGCCAATTCGCAAATCACGCCACTTTCAGTTTTTAAGCTTCTTTCCAGATATCTTTGCAACAGAACTTCAGAACCCATTTTTGTGAGACACTTAAGCGTCTTTCCGGCGTCCTCTTGAGACGCATAAGGCGTCCTCTGCATAATCCAAGACGCATCTTCAGGTGATTGAACTGTATATGGATGCAGTGCCGACTTCATTTTGGGCCGTCTTTCAGGAGCATTTACGGTGATGCCAAACGTACTTTGACTGTCATGTCTAAACTGTCATGACTTAAAAGTTGTTACGAGGGAAATGGCCAAACCGTGATGCCCGAAGAAATCCTGGTGTCACCACAGATGCCACGCCATAAAGACCTTAACAGTAAATACGTTAGCATGTTTCCACGGTAAGTACCGCATCGTGTTCCTAATACAGTACAGAATTTCTAGTGCAAAACTCATGCTGTGTCAATGCACTGTGAGCCTGGCTGTGATGTTAAAAGCGTGTTGAACAGGAGAGCGAGAGAGTCCGCCACAATGTTTGGCACCAGACCATGAACTAAACTCATTAAGTGTCAAGATGAGATTTTGAAGCAAATAGCGACTTACTGAGAAAAATGCAACATCAAGGACAGGGTGACAATTAAAGCTGTCTGAGAAGGTCAAACCGCTTGCATAGATACCATCAGTGTTTAGCATTATTAATTACATCCAGTAGAGATTAAAGTCATTGGAGCTGGTGTTTTCTGTGCAAAGATATCAGAGAATGTTGCGGGATATATTCAAGTAACGACCATGTCATAACTACATTCGACCAGTTTTTATCGCTGCTGGACCTCGTTTTCTAGTAGTAGGACGCAGCCGGCTTGTGGGAGGGCTTGTAGCTGGGCTGCGGGTGGTAAGAGGGGCGGGCGTAAGCCTGGTCGTAGCGGGCCTCACCCTCGTACGTGACGTCAGCGACGTAGCCAGAGTAGGCATCAGCGACGTTTGTAGGCCACCTTCTGGGTACGACCGTCGGGAAGGACAACCGAGTAGGAGCCCTGGGTGTTGTAGCCATCACGACCCTCCTGAGCGTTAAACTGAGGCTCGTAGTCTCCGTAGCCGTGGACGTCGTAGTTGAAGTGGTACTTGGGCGGCTGATCGTAGCTCTGCTGGTGGGCCGGAGCGTAGCTGGGCTGGCGGGGTGAGCCGGGGCGGGGGGCGTAAGCTGGTCTGATGGTGGGCCGGCGCCCTGTAGCCTGGGGCGTTGTAGGCGGCGGCAATGGCCAGAACAGCGGGCGACCAAGAAGACCTGAAAACGTGCCGCATGTTTATAGCGCTGACTGTCGATAAACATGCGCAGTTACCTACTGTGTTAATACGTTGTCTTTGTTGACGACAGACATGCCATCATGTACGAAATGCTAAGTATTGCCGGTGACATTTTCCTGAGCACGCCTGCTGACGGTACACCAAGACAGCCGTTCCGTCGCTGTCTTTCCAAACTCCTGCTGCCCAATACGGCACACTGTCGACATAATGCGCAGGAGTACTGTTGACAATAGCGATCTGGCAAAGGAGGTGTTTTTCCTTTTGAGTATGATGGAAAACACTTCTTTTGGTCCCTTTCATCGAACACCCATCGAAGACAATAACTTGCTTCACACATCGTCGTGAAAACTTTTTGACCTGTGCTCTGCTCCACCTTCAGAACACTTGCCTTCATGTTGTGCCGTAGGTGTGTGGGACCAAATGATACCCAAATGCGGTGGTGTCTCGCATTTTATACCACGGCTGAACGGTCGGCTCGGCTCGTGGGATTACGTATGGGGGAGAGTGTGAGCGATGGGTGTGGCGTGTGAACTCAGCTTCGGAGGCCAGGGACGCACGATGTGGGTTAGACTGACCTATGGTCACCTTGCGACACGCGGAGTAAGGGACAACCGGCGCTGTCGGCTGTTACCCCGACTTGAAATGGCGACTGTGTCTAGTAGTTATCTTGGGTATGGGGTTTGCCTCACGTCTTCATCAAGGTCTTTTGCCCGGCCGGTCAACACACAAAGCTCTTGGAATTCTCGGAGTGGGTTTGCTTCTTCTTTTTTTCGTTGACTGCATGTCTTGCTGCTGTTCTATGGCCTGTACGTCAGCTAGCGGGCCAGGCGTAGACAAAGCTGTGACTGGAAAAGTAATAAGTAACGGTGGCGACATTCATGCCACACCAGTCACAAGAGGGGAATTTGTGGAATTCTGCCTGGCGCAATTTCTTTCTTTTTTTTTCAAAATTCCTTTCAAATTTGCATGCAGTTAAACCTCATATAGCAACAGCATGTGAGGATGTTACCATGTGCGACGTCTGAAGTCACGCTCAAAGGACATTTACCTTTGACGTTCACACAGGTCTGTTGGCTTCAAGTTTGAAATAACTCCAGAGTTAGTAATCGGACAGGTTATCCTGTGTTGGCCTATTGTGCTCAACTGTCACAGATTGCAATACAACACGCCGAAAATGCAGTGACCACATTCCAGCCTTTTACTTGTAGTGGTGACATGCGTAACTTACATTTTAGCTCCGTTTCGTAAGCCTAGTTTCGGTAAAAGTTTCACCATATATAATTTGCACGATCATAAATACCACACTGGAAAGGCAGCATTCCCCAAAATATTTGCTCATATCCCGGCTCTCTCGGCAGCAAGGCATTCAGCCCGCAAAAGCCCGCCCCCAAAATGTTGAGTCGGCATTAATACGCATATGCGCTAAAATTGTGATACGCGCTGAGTCATTTCTCCTTATTTTTAACCCTATGCATATTATGCCTAGGATATCATGTCAGTGTCATCTCCTGCAAAGCATTATTTGCTAGCATCATTGTTTGAAAGCACTGATCCAAGTACCTGGGCTATAAAATTTAGATTGCACCAAGGTAGACCTTAAGCGCTTTTATGCCACCTTTCAACCACAAATGAGAGGGAAGAGAGTATAATTTAGAAGGGCTGGTCACTAAGATGTGTCAGCACTTCACTGTCCCACCGCATCTCAGTAGACCGTAGGCCTGTGGTGTAAACTTGCATGCATGTGATGCTGTGCACTGACAGGGTATAATGTGCTGATGTTTCAATGGCATAAAAAGTGTTCGCAGGCCATACATTGTGCATAGGCACAGACGCCATTCCAAGGCGTTGCAATCGCTGCTATGAACTAACCTGTGTTCAAAAACTAGACGCAAGCTCTTTGCATCGTTTGCTTTACTTTAGAAGATATACCATGCAACAACACGGAACATACAGCGCACGACAGTTTTCAAATTGCTCACACATATCCCTGACCACTATCCATGCTTCATCCCACAGCCATCGCCGCCGTGTAAGTGATGCTGTGTCCTTCTGGAATTTAAATTGCGTTGAATTGCGTTAAATTGCGTTAATTGCGAATTTAAGTTGACACAGACCGTTCACAGAAACTATATTAAAAGAGAGGGTAGTACGATGAAGTAGCCAATAACGCAATGATGGGGATATCTGCTTGACTAAGAAATTGTCTTGTCTTGGGCAGTCTTTTCCATTCAAAAGTGTACAATAATTATCAGCACGTTCTTTATGCCTGATGCCTGCTTGAATACCTTCAATTGTGGAACATACACTTTACCATAACGTAACTTTCTGAAGTGGAGGAATTTTAAGACGCAATGACTAGAATTTAACAAGATGTTATACGCCATTTCTTTTTTTAGCTTCCCTCCAGACGTCTTTTGAGACAGGATTTGAGGACCTATCTTTCATGTGATATCAAAACGTTATTTCGGCGCCCACTCCAGACGTTGAAGACGGCCTTTGCCTTAAGAACATTCAATACATGTTTTGCATACCAGACGGATCTTTAGGTGATTGGAAGGTATATGATTGTCTTGTGACGTCATTTTGGGACGCCGTTCAGAAGCGTTTGCGGTGATGCCAACGTATTTCTTATGGACATGGCTAAAAGTTGTTACGAGAAAATGGCCAAAACAGATGCCTCAAAGCAGCCATTTTGCTACCAGAGATGCCAAACCATAAGCATACAGTAAAGATGGCATTTATCGGCAGTCAGAACTGCACCGCGCTCCTAATGCGGTAGACAATTTCAGCATCAAAGCCCGTGCTGTACTAATGCACTATGAGCCCGGCTCTGATGTCAGCAGCGTGTTCAACGAGAGAGCTGAGGCAATCCCCACGCCTGGCGCCAGGCCTTGAACTGAACCCAACAAACGTGAAGATCAACACTCGGGACGAAACAGTGACTTGCTGAGAGCGATGCAGTATCAAGGACCGTGCGACAATCCATTGTCACCATCCATAAATCCACGGCAAATGCATACACAACCATGCGATGGGGCGGTGATTCCGACACCATCAGAC
>NW_023596921.1:46155137-46178774 GCF_011947565.3 Pollicipes pollicipes | reverse complement strand
AACCTAATTCCTGAGGGTGTTCCACTCACCCTGCCGGTGCCACGTCCAGCCCCCCCCCCCCCCTCCCCACACCCATCCCATCCCATCCCATCCCATCCCATTCCATCCCATCCCATCCCATCCCATCCCATCCCATCCCATCCTCCCATCCCATCCATCCCTATCTCATTCTCATCTCATCTCATCTCATCTCATCTCATCTCATCTCATCTCATCTCTCATCTCATCTCATCTCATCTCACTCCACCCCACCCCACCCCCCCCCGCTCAGCCGCTGGCGCTCAGTCAACTGGCCCGGCCACTGGCCCGCAGCGTCACCCACCGACCAGATTGCTCATGTCATGCGGCGGCGCCGGACACATGAAGCCGGGCAGCACGAGCAGGTCGAGGCGGCGCGCCACTGCTTCAGAGTACGGTCGACCAGCTGATTCCAGGCGAGCTTCAGTTGCACCGCCTCCACCGTGGTGCCCGTCCAGGCTGTCGGGCCAGGGCAGAGGAGGCTGAACTGCGACCGACTCCGACTCAGTGGCATGCACGAGGTCACTGTGAGCTGGTCAGCACTTGTTCGCTCCGGGCATGGTGCGTCTCACGGTAATTCTGCTCATTCGGCTTGACGTAGGCAATGTTCTAGCGAAAGGCTGGAGGCAGAGACGTATCGTTAGGGGCGTTTTCTGAATGGCAGGGCGAGGTACGACGTGCAACGCTAGCGGCAATCCGAATCTGATCGCTTGTGACTTGGCGGTCCTCTTGAGGTTTTACAACATGACCACAGCGAGCTAACAAATATAAAAAACGACACGCTAGTGTCAGTAAGACTTTTATCAAGGACAGGTCAGAGAGGGTCACGGGTGCAATTAGTTTGGTCGACTCTGGATAAGTGTCTCGTGTCAGTGCGTGTCAATAACTGTCTTCGCAATGTCTCAACGCTGACAGGCGGTTGCGAACCTGACTCAGTCCGGTAACCTTCCGCCACCCACGCCAAAACTCTAACATCTTATATATAAACTATATATATATATATATATATAACAAAACTCTGTCATTCGCACAAGCTGACTCCGAAATCCGGACAAGAGTGAAGCGATGCACGGCGCTCTCGAGGCAAACGCCGTCCGTCGGTCCCCCACCCCTCCCTCCGATCGCTGCGGTTACCCTGGTCCTGGTCATTCCCCCGCGCTCTCACGGGCCCGGACACAGCAGCAGAGCGTGGGGCAGCTGATAAAAACCACGCTTTCTTTCGTAGAAGGATTCAGAATGCAACCCAGTCTTTACGTCCGCCGTTGTTCAAGCATGCGCGCGCACGCACACACGTACGCACGCACACCACACGCACGCACGCAAACGCAGCCACGCTAGCGCACACACGCATACACACGCACACACGCACATGCTCCTTCACCCAAATTTCAGAAGTGATTGTGGCAGTAGCTTGAAATAACCCGAGCAACCAGCACAATTATGTGGGGCACATTGGTTGACTATGCCCCTGGTTGTCCAATCATTTGTTGATTTTTCCGTCACTCTCAGCAGCAGGCTACCCGACGGACGTAACCTTCCATCACTAAAATTGTACGCTCTAATAACATAGCGTCCGAAAACTCCAATCCATCCTGCCGTCCACGTGATGTCTGAGACCAACCTTTCAGTCGCGTCCCAAGGTAGCGGAAGTTGTTGCTGGTGCCCCAGGCGATGAGGACGCGCAGCCAGCGCGGGACGCGCAGCATGGCCACGAGCGTCTCGATGCTCTTGTCCACCTCCTCATCAGCGCTGCGGGGCGACGGCGGTTGGTGAGGGACGCCCGAAGCAAGGCCGTCCACACTGACCACCACCGCCGGCGGTTGGCCCGCAGCCACTGGAGGGAGGGAGGGAGGGAGGTAGGGAGGGAGGAGAGGAGAGGGAGGAGGAGAGGGAGAGGGAGAGGGAGAGAGAGGGAGAGGGAGATGAAGAGGGAGAGGGAGAGGGAAGGGAGAGAGGGAGAGGGAGGGAGAGGGAGAGGGAGGGGAGGGGAGAGGAGGGGAGAGGGAGAGGAGAGGGAGAGGGAAGGGAGAGAGGGAGAGGAGAGGAGGGGAGAGGGAGAGGGAGGGAGGAGAGCGAGATGGGGAGGGAGAGGGAGAGAGGGAGACGGAGGGGGAGACGGAGACGGAGACGGAGAGGGCGAGGGAGAGGGAGAGGGGAGAGGGAGAGGGAGAGGGCGAGGAGGGAGGGAGAGAGAGAGGAGACGGGAGGGGGAGGGAGAGGGAGGGAGATGGATGGAGAGAGGGAGAGGGGGAGGAGGAGGGAGAGGGGGAGGAAGAAAGAGAGGGGAGATGGAGACGGAGACGGAGACGGAGAGGGAGACGGAGAGGGAGACAGGGAGAGGGATAGGGTAGAAGTGCTGCGATGCAGGATCCCTTTTTCATCCCCGTCACCAAAAGGTGACATGATTGTCAAAAATTGCGACGGTTCGCATGAGCTTCTACTCAGTATTCATCCATAAGGTGCCATCCTCACCTACGCCCAGTAAACGCAGGAGGCAAATCCACAGTACCATTGTCCACACCCCAATCGTCGAGAAACCCCCATTGTCGCATCCCCCCCCAAAAAAACAAAAGTATTCCGCTCGTCCGGTGCTCCCATTCGCTGTGTCCACACAACGCCTCCCCCCCCCCCTCCCCCCTCCACGCCTCCCTTCACAGGCGGCCGTCCAGTCCGAGCGACTGTACACGCACAAGAGCTCTCTACTTGACAGCCTGCCTCAGCCAGCTTACAGGCGGCTAGGTAGCAACCACCCAAGTGTGAGATGGGTCCCCTTGAGTGGTGCTCCCGCTCAGGATGCCCCCCCCCCTCCCCCCCGCCCCTCCCGTGCATCCCCTCCTTCCACTCACACAGCGCGCGTCATGTAGACCCCGTTATCCGGTATCACCGTCCGCATGATAATATCCATGGCGGCGTGGTCCGCCTCCAGGTGGAAGGGTGCGTCTCGTGGCCGGCCGCCTCCAGCGCCTGCACGGTCTCTGTCAGCACGCGCCGGCAGCCGGGCGTGCTCGGGAACGTGGGCAGGTCCGCCACGTAGCGACCCCCAGCGGCGCCGGCCGCCGGCCATCTGCGGCGGAGCGACACCGACTGTCAGCCGTCGCCAGCGCCGACCAGCCATAGTGGCTGCCACCCGGCAGGGCCTCGCCGACAGCCATAGTGGCTGCCAACACCGGCAGGGCCCGCCGACCAGCCATGGTGGCTGCCAACACCGGGGCAGGGGCCCCGCCGACCAGCCATGTGGCTGCCAACACGACAGGGCCATCGACCAGCCATAGTGGCTGCCCAACCACCGGCAGGGGGCCTCGCCGACCAGCCATATGGGCTGCAACAAACCGGCATGGCCGCTCGCCGACCAGCCATAGTGGCTGCCAACAAACCGGCAGGCCCCGCGACCAGCCATGGTGGCTGCCAACACCGACAGGGCCTCGCCGACAGCCATAGTGGGCTGCCACACCGGCAGGGCCTCGCCGACCAGCCATAGTGGGCGCCAACACCGGCAGGGCCTCGCCGACCAGCCATAGTGGCTGCCAACCACCGGCAGGGCCCACGACCAGCCATGTGGCTGCAACAACACGGCAGGCTCCGCCGACCAGCTATGGTGGCTGCTAACGCCTGGCCATTTGCGCGCTTCGGGAAGCGCCAAGTGTGTGATCCGAAGAATGGGTCAGCTGGCCAGACAGGGAAGCAACGTCTGTATCAACGATGTCTCCAGCACACGCACAACAAAGGGCCCTCGATTCGAACCAACCCAATATCTCACAATGTTACCACAACCAAAACCAAATCAACAAACTGGGTGTAGCTTGACAGAGCAAATACCCCGTTCAAGCCTGTGCTGGACCCGCAAACCCGTTAAAATCCAGCCAACGCCACTGACAGTCCCAGCCATGAAAGCCCTGCCAACGCCACAGACAGTCCCGCCATTGGAACCCACCCAACGCCACAGACAGTCCCAGCCATTGGAACCCATCCAACGCCACCGAAGTCCCGCCATTGGAACCCAGCCACCCGCCACCAACAGTTCCAGCCATTGGAACCATACTGACGCCACCGACGTCCCGCCATTGGAGCGAGCCACCGTCACCGCAGCCGATGGCCGTCTGCCCCACCTGGCTGTTCCAGTAGACTCGCGGCACCAGCGGGTCCAGCCGGTACATGTCCGCCGCCTCGAGTGGCGAGGTCAGGAGCTCCATCACCTTCTGCAGGCCGGCTATCTCACGGCTGAGGAAGCCGACTGTGGCGCGTTACTGTGGACACGTGACGCACCGTTAGGCGTCTGAGAAAGCCGACTGTGGCGCGTACTGTGGGCACGTGACGCACCGTCAGGCGTCTGAGAAACCCGACTGTGGCGCATACCGTGGGCATGACTGCCGTAAGGCATCTGAGCAAGCCGACTGTGGCGCGTACCTGGGCACGTAACGTGCCGTCAGGCGTCTGAGAAAGCCGACTGTGGCGCGTACAGTGGGCACGTGACGTGGCGTGAGGCGTGTCGGCCCAACTGCAGCCAACACTACACACCTTTTATAGTGAGTGCAGAGGCGCGTGCGTCGAAGTAGTATGGGATGGTATTTTGGTTTCATGGGCGCGTCGGTTGGAGCGGCTATTTTGCGCCCATGACTTGGGCAGACGGTCTTCATTTCAGCGAGGCGTGCGTACGTACCGTGCGTTAAGCGGTCTAAGTCGCGGAGCCTAAGTTAGGCGTACCAAAGTTAGAGTCAGACACAGTCACAGGGCATTAAGAGGTGATTAGATTGCATCAAAAGTTGCATGCATGATTAAATATAAAACGATCTTAATGTAAGCGACCGGTTCTTCCCAATGAAGGCGAGCAGAGACAGTCTCCACCGTGCGTGGGGGCCGAAATAACACTGGCGCTCAGCTTCTGGTAAGGCCACTGCACGAGCACTTGGCCAACTGACAGTGAGTTACCGCATCTGGGACACGATGACGCTTGACCTCCGGACGGAAGAAAACCGTGCGCTGCGTAGGTGTGGCCGATACGGAGGCAACAGAGACTGACCTTCTCTCCTTCCTGCTTTTGTGTGGTGTGCGGAGGTCCAGTTAACCACTCTGTCCTGTACTGCCCTAAGCCTATTTCTCGCATCGCCATGGCTGTCTGTGCTCCCCTGGTCCCCAGATTGTTGCCCTTTTTCTTTCAGAAGGGCGGAAAGTAACTGTCAAAAGCAGCTGTTTAATATCAGTGTGGTGCGCGAGCAGAACTAGGTCGTGGGCCAGCTGCGGCCTCCTTGGCAGAAGTATCGGCCTTCTCAACCACCAACCAGTCCTGGTACCCTAACAAAGACCACGCGCTTTTCGACCGAGTTAAGAACTATCACCTGTCGTCAGATCTTACTCAGTAGGGCTGCTCATTTTCAGGTGCTTGATGGATGAAACATTGCCTCAACGGTCTGATGCGGTCAAACATAGCCCCCCCCCCCCCCCCCCCCCCCCCCCCCCCCCCACCGGTCCCCCCCCCCTCCTCCGCCCCGCCCCAAACCAACGCTTCTCTAAACTGCAATGAATTTCGGAAGTATAAACTGGGCGAGCTGAGGAGGTGCAACACCCTTTCGCCCAGCCGCTGCAAATCAAACCACATCCTGCGCCTGCTTCCGTCTTCAACCACCACCGTGTATAAATGCACATTTCTGCCCGAAGCAAACACCTGGATCAGGTGCTCCGGGAAAGGCTCTGATAATGCCTTTTCAACAGTCTGGCCTACGATTCGACGTAAGTTCTAGTGTTGGGTTCACAGGTGTAAACACTTGTTAGCACATGTTAAGTTCACAAAAACTCATTGTAGGCGGGGGACAAGGACCAAAATTGTCACAACAGCAACAACAACACAAAAAAACATATGCAGCGTTCGGTTCTTTTGACGCCAAATACACGCCACACATTAGCATTGTAGACACAATAGCGTGGCTATCAAACGGAAGGTGGCATGCCGGTGCGAACACGCGTTACATCACCGCCCTGCCGCAGAAGCGTCCTGACCACACGCGACTGGTCTGACCAATCCACACAACACATCAGTTCTGGCTTTGTGGACAGAGCCATTGAGAGAGACGAGACCAGACCCGCCGCACAGTCGTGCTCCGCCCTGCGGCAGAGACAGTGAGACGGGCGCGCACGCGGCGGGCAGCGGCACCGGCTGGCGCTCTCACCTCCGAACGTGGCCGGCAGCACCGCGCGCAGACCGACGCAGCTGAAAACCACACCGACCGGCCGTCAGCCACGGGGCCACGCCGCACACCCAGCCACATGGCCATCTGCGGCAGCACGGCACGCCGGCGTCCATCTGTATCGGCCAGCACAAAAACGCTTGCCCCAGCGAGGGCGGCGTGCAGATCCGGTCTGACAGCATCTGGCTAGCCCCGCGCTGCTTGAAAGTGACGATTGGCACGTACGCAAATGACTGGTAGCTTCGAATGACTCCGCCGGTTTCACCAGAGACGCGAGACAACGGCCCCGGGTGGGGCAGTTTCATCTAAGCAGGCCCCGTGGTCATCTGCCACACAAATCGCCGTCCCAGGCCACGCTCACACCACGGAGAAACTAGCCGCGATCGGCGCAGCAAAACGGCCTTTAGATCGCGGGGTGAGTTTTAATTCGGTGCATGATAATGCTGTCTAGCTCTGGCCCCGTTGTAACAGCCGGTGTGCAGGGCTGGAAGCTCATGACCACGTCGGTTGGGCATGCGTCGGAGATCAAACAAACTCATGTGAAAAAGCTGGCCACTAGAAGGTATTCATCAAACACAATGTGACTGATCTCTCACAAAGCCTCCAAAACATGGTGGAAAGGAAGAAAATCCGTTTATCACATGATAGCAAAGCTGACAAGTACGGGGACTCTGTTCACCACTTGATAGTCAGGTAATGTGGCCCTGAGCTGCCACGACAGGGCTGTCACAGCAAGAGACCGTCTCTCGCCACGGACAGCCTCGCCTGACGCCCGCACGCCTGCCAGCAGACGCCGACTGACCTGAGGCGTCCGCAGGTGGGCTTGAAAGCCGTAGCAGCCGGAGAAGAGCGCTGGCACGCGCACGCTGCCGCCCACGTCTGTGCCGACACCGAGGGGCGAGCCGCCGGCCGCCACCAGCACGCCCTCGCCGCCCGAAGAGCCGCCCGGTTACGCGCCGGCCGTCGTAGATGTTGGTCGTGACGCCCCAAACCGGGTTACTGCAACCGAAGCTGCGAGGCAAGGATACATCGGGTTTACTGCAACCGAATCTGCGAGGCAAGGGTACATCAGGTTACTGCAACCGAAGCTGCGAGGCAAGGGTACATCGGGTTACTGCAACCGAAGCTGTGATGGCAAGGGTATATCGGGTTACTGCACCCCAAAACTGGCGAGGCAAGGATACATCGGGTTACTGCAACCGAAACTGCGAGGCAAGAGTACATCGGGTTACTGCAACCGACAACTGCAAGGCCAAGGGTACATTGGGTTACTGCAACCAAATCTGCGAGGCAAGAGTGCATCGGGTTTACTGCAACCGAATCTACGGGGCAAGGGTACATCGGGTTACTGCAAACCGAAGCTGCGAGGCAAGAGTACCATCAGGTTACCTGCAACCGAACCTGTGAGGCAAGGGTATATTGGGTTACTACAAGCCGAAGCTGTGAGGCAAGAGTACATCGGGCTACTGCAACCGACAATGCGAGGCAAGAGTACATGGGGTTACTGCAACCGAAACTGCGAGGCAAGGGTACATCGGGCTGCTGCAACCGAATCTGCGAGGCAAGGGTATATCGGGTTACAGTAGCCAAATTCCGGTGAGAACTTAAGGCCATGCGTCCCAGTAGGGGTCACAAGGTGAAGCCGGGTAGGCACAGCCGAACCTGCGAGAGAGCGAGTTAGGTTCAAAGGCAAGGGGTTCCGGTCACTGCAGCCGGACCTGTGAAATGGGGGGGTCGAGGTCGCAAGACAAAACTCGACTTCAGGGGCGTAGCTTTACTCAGTTGGGAGGGCTGCGAACCACTTCCTCGAATCCTGAGAGGAAAGTGAGTGAAATTCAGTAAGAAATCCTTTTAGGCGTATTTAGCGTTGGTTATAGCCACCTCGTCTAGCTCAACCCTTAACTTATTGTACTCGACTAGACTCCAGGTGGATTCGATGGAGGCGAGAAGAAAGGCATCAGATCTCTACCTATCTAGATGGTTTTGCCTTATCTGCAAGGAGGTACGTTACTAGACCCGAAGCAATTTTCGGTCAGGCGGCCGCCATCCGCCTCAAACCACTTCTCTAGCGGGATTTTCGGACCCAAATGCGATAGAACGGGCCGGCACTGCTCTACAATTTTCACATACCGGCACGTGTGCTACGTTTTTAACAGTTTCGGCGATATTGCAGGTGATCCGCAGGGAAGGGTGCTGTTAGACACGCGGCGACTCTTAGCCAAGCGGCCGCCACCCACGCGGAGCGCATGAAGAAAGCCAATTTCGGACTGGAAGACGACAAGACGGTCGCAACCTACTACTGCAGGAAGTTGTGCCCGTCAGGCCCCCATTAAGCTCTTTGCATGCACGCCGAGCATTTGTTCTCCACCACATTGCTTTATTAATGACATTCTGCACCTGCTCGAGCACGGCTTGTCGCCGCCTCTCTCCCGCCGGCCGGCCCGACTGCCGTTCGCCACCTTGTGTCGGCGGCGCGAAGGTTTTCTTCACAGACCTTCACCGTAAGGTGGTGCATACGCACACGCACTAGCACGTGCACACGCACGCTAACGCACGCGGACGCGCGCACGTGTGGGTGCACACGCGCTGTCGTTTTTCGCCCGGCCGGCGAGCGAGTGCTCACCTGATCATGGTCTGTGGGACATTGGTCTTGCAGAAGGGCACGCCGCCCAGGTCGATGAGCGTCTGCACGACAGGCGCCGAGCGCGACGCCGGCTGGCCCAGGTGCTTGGCCAGCCCGGCTGTTGAGTCGTAGCCCTCCAGGTCGACGCAGTCCTTCACGCTGAAGGGAAGGCCGTGCAGAGGGCCGCGCGCCGCCGCCGGCAGGCGGTCCAGCACCGATGCCCGGCTCTAGCGACATCGGCACCAGTCAGCGGCAGAGTGCCAGGTCACGAGTACCAGCACAGGCCAGTGTGCAGCACTGTCACAAGTCACAACTCATTGGTCAGGTGTGCCATTAAGCAAATTTAGTCACTCGATCAGGTGATTAGTTTATTATTTCACTTTTGGTAGTCAGATCTGCACTGCATTGTCATTTGCCCTGTGTTCATCCTTCCCTCACGACATTTACAATAATTATGATGACTTTGAATTGAAGTGTCAGGAAACATCATCTTGATTAATGAAAGCATACAGGTGTTAAACATTGTCATTATAGTACAAGTCTCACCTCAGCAGTTTGCAACAAACTCTGTAACACAGTTGTATTTTGCTGATGCTTGCAGAGCCTGAAAATAGTGCATGTATGTCACACAAGAAAGTACAAAGTCAACAAATTATGTCAAATGTTCAACAGCACATCATCCTCAGATGGGTACACTGCAAATGGAAACATCTACATATCAATGGTCTCAGACAGAGCACAGAAATACACCCTACCAGAGCTTAGAAATACACTTGCCAAAACACTCACCTTGGCCTGGTAAGCTCTGAGTACCTGGACGGCCTTCAAACTGCCCCACCTGCAACTGTTCTATCAGTTGCAGCAAAGGCAGCTCCAGGATGTCCATCCTCTCCTCGGTGATCAGGTTACCATCAACCAGAAGGTGTTTGGTCAACTGGACACGTCGCTGCCGCTCCAGCTCCAAACGCCGCTCGACCCGCGCGTAGTACTCGGGCTGTCAGAGGATGTCACAATCTCAGCACTGAGCCTGGGCATAGCAGGCTGCCTGATGGGGTCACATAACTTGCCTTGGCTTGTGGGGGGCTTATTAGGCTGTGTCACCGAGCTGGCTACAGCAAGGAACTTTGAAACCTCAAATAGATGTTAACATTAGTGAAGCATAATATGTGGCAAAGAAAAATGGCAATACATAATGCTTTTCCATAACTGAATGCACCTTCCAATAATAAGCAAAAGCCATAGTTATGCAATAACTGGCATCTTCACAAGGCCTTACCTTTGCTGAATTTCTCTTCTTCAGCCACCAAAGCAGAGTCATTCCTGATATAGCAGCACAGCTTGCACCCACAACCCACAAATTCCACATGGAATCTGTCATGGTACTCATATGAGCTGAAGATTCTTGGTTTTGCCAGAGCTGCTGGTTCTGGTGAAAAATCAAACGGCACTTGGTGAGATATGCTACACGATCATAATGATTACCTGTCAAAAACTCAGCACCAATCATTTTGATATAGGGTGGCCAGTGGCCTTTTCATCACTTAGCTGCTTTGCACTGATAAATTACTTATTGGTCTGTCTGGCTAGCAGAGGAACAGTTTGAAGTTGAGACAAAATCCTAACCTAACCAAACCTACCTAACCTAACCTAACCTAACCTAACCTAACCTACCTAACCTAACCTAACCTAACCTAACCTAACCTAACCTAACCTAACCTAACCTAACCTAACCTAACCTAACCTAACCTAACCTAACCTAACCTCCCCACCCTATATCCTCTTCACCCAGCATCCCATTGGCATCCATGTTCCATGCCATATATAGGCATCATGTAGTGAGCTTTTATTTAGCTGCCATGTTCTCATTTTGCTTTACATTCCCCACCCAATCCCCCTGCAAACCCATGGTCCTGTTGGCATCAAGGATCAAATTTCATGGATTCTTGTTACCTTGGCCGGGTACATTTGTATGGTTCTTGATGCTGCTTGATGCGCAGTAATGTTGTGACCCGCGCAGTAATGGCGCCGGTTGTCATGGGTGCTGTGTGTGTGCGGCGCTCGGGAGCTCGCCATCGTAATTATAAAAAATTGAAGGTAAGATCATGAATCTACCTGTTTTGTGATTATTTACATATGTACTGCCTTAAACACGACGAATGGTTTACCTTGGTCCCGTACATTTTGTAGAGTTCTTGGTAAGCAGAAATGCTGTATTTACGCAACGGCAACGCAGAAATGGCGCTGGGGAGTCCAGGCGGTGCGGTGCGCGCGGCGCTCGGGAGCCCGCCATCGAAGTTATTGAAATTCGAAGGTAGGAGCATGATTCTACCTGTTTTGACATTATTTACGATATGTCCTGCCTTAAACACGACGACTGGTGTACAATAAAAACAATATGTGTACAATACAATACAATGGTGTACAATAAAAACAATAAAAACAAATGCAGCAATGACCAACACGCCCACCCAAAGCCCCATAACGCTGCGCTCAACAACCACGCGTTGCCCACCTATCTTTGTCTGTCTGTCAGTGGGGCTTTACGACACACTCAGCCGCTGAGGCTATATTGCGTCGCCTGCCTCTCACCCTGGCGGGAAGGGCGGGCACCCACCTATCTTTCTGTTTTGTAAACAGTGTGTGTTTGACTCCGTCGCGTATTAATTGTAGCTTAATCATATTAATGCTCCCATATTACTGCCATATTAAGGGAAACATCGGGTTGTCCAAAAAAATGTGCAGCGGACGGGCTTGTTCTGTTGGCACCAGACTCTCATTTCACATTCATATTTAGGTCCATACCAGATTTCAGCGTACACTTCAGATTGACCTGAAATATATCCTGATGACGCAGTTGAGTCCTTTGGCTATCATGAGCACAGATCTAGAACCGGCTACCGCCCAATTACCGCGACACAGCCTGCATCGCACATCATGATAAAAAAGCGAACCCCTTTAATTCTCTTGGAAATCGTTGTGCAGATGGATTTTGACTTCTTGATTGCCATGAACACAAAACCTAAGACCGGTACACCATTTCCGAAAGGTTACAGCCTTTCAAGGTCGCTTATTCAAATGCCGATGTCGCTAAAAAGCGCGTTTTATTAACATTGGCTCAGCTTTTAATTCTAGATCTAGCGGACTTACAGGGTTGCCAGCAATTTTGCATACAGATGCTGCCCATTCTTCTGAGCACAATGAGCACAAAACCTAAGTCGGCAGCTCGCTCCACGATGAGGCAGCACGGTAGCAAACCACCTCCGATTGGCCGAGAGTTTGCGCCCCGGCAGAGCTTCAGAGCTCCGGTCTCCGATGAGCGGGTGGCCCGGCGTGACGCCACGGATAAACACAATACACACGACCGCACACACGCAGCAAACACATACGCTGAATCGTAGCGGGTGAGTTGGTTGTGAAGGGTTACACGTACTTTAAGCAGCGGCGAGTGGTCGGGCAGCAGAGCGTCGTCAGGGTATGCTGCCACTCGACAAACTGGTTTGTGACAGAGAAGGTCATTTGTATATAAGCTAAGGAGCATCGGCCTGGCGATGCATCCCTGGGGCATACCGAAGCGGACCGGTTAAGTCGTCGTACCGCCTCTCGCCAGCCAGCGGCTTCTGATCATCCAGAGAGCTTCGGAACCATGTTGGGTTGATTCCGTACCATCCCAGCTTAACGGGATGCTATCGTCAACCGTGTCAAATGCTTTGCTGAGGTCGGCGGTGTTAACTGGGGAAATCTCGCCGCGTTCTGAGTTGTGTTTGATTCATTCGACAGCGCCGGGCACGGCGTCCTCGGTGCAGTGGCAAGGCCTATCTGCATATTGGTCATGAAATAAATTACTGTGGTTATGCAGATACCGAGAGAGTTATTGCAGACAATATTCTTAGCTCTTTTAGACAAGCAAGACGGCAGGGAGGTCACTAAATATCTAGAGGGCATGTATACGTCGCCTTTCGCTTTGTGAATGGGAACCACCTCGGCAGTTTTCGACCCATCGGGAACAAATGCCCTTTGTCACGGAAGCGTTGACAACGCGCTACATACGGCGGCCTATCGCTGCGCAACACCTCTTGACTGGCCCCACCGACACCCCATCCAATCACCAGCTTCAGAAGAGTTCATGCGTCACACAGCTCCCACCAGCTCCGGCTGGCTGGGGCTGGAATGGCGCCGAGACGACGGTAGGCGGTCGCCGTTCCCGACCAGTTACTCTCAGGTTGTGCGCGATCCGGGAGCCCACCGACGGAGATAACTGGTTGAAGCGATTGCCCTGGTGCAAGAACCTGGTGAGAATTCGTTGTTCTGCGTGGCTGGTGGTTTGGGCTGGAAGTGCTGAGCCGGAAGGCGCCAAGAGGTGGGACCAAAAATATCGGCCGTTGGAACTCAGTGGCTGGCGGCCGAGAAAATCTCCGCAATTCCGGACCGGGTTCCGGAAGCGGCAGAAGTCCTCTCGAGACTCCATGCCTGGTCTGGTCCCGAGATCTCGCCAGGCCTGGTACGTTTTGTGCCGCCCAGACCTGACCTGGCGCAGCTCAGGACCGTCTATAAGCCATGGGCAGCCCCCCCCCCCCTCTCGGCGGCACCGTATGGTATGGGCTGGACAGTGCCGATCTATGACCGTACACCATATGTATGGTGACACGGCACGCATGGTGACCCAAGATCACCATGTTCTGCAATGGACAGGTTATCGACCATGGCGCATAACCTTGATGAAGGTTTCGTGGAGATCAGTTCCATATGTTAGGAGAAAAGTGTTGCCTGCAACCAGTTTTGGTGGTTTTGAGCGTTTTTTTCTTGACCTTTGACCAGACCCAAGGTTACCGCATTCTACGAAGGATAGGGGGGAGGGCAACATGGCACATCGATTGGGAATTGGCAAAGGTTTGTGTAAAACATTCGACCCCTCGTGGTGCGCGACTTGTTCTCCGCACGCGGCCACCATTTTACGCCCAAGGTGGAAGGAGCGCGGGCGCCTTCTCCCGTATGGCGCGAGTCCGGTTGCACCGGACACCTCGAGGTCGTTGGTTCCGAGATCTGTCGCCAGGTGGCCGTCATCCTGGCTGTCGGCTACACCGGCACTGGAGACGCGGCCGGCCGCTAGGTGGCGGGAACAACAGTACCAGGCATCCCTGGTGCCGCAGACGAGTACTGCGTGTGTGTGTGGGGGGGGGGGGGAGGGGAAGAGAACGCCCCACCCCAGGGCGAGCGTGATGTGGGCCGTGGACAGCGGCTTCTGTAGGCACTCCGCACAGTGACCTCTATAGGGTGGGTTGCTGGGGACGGGTCAAAGAGGGTGGGACTCTGTGGCCTTTACGGGAGACTCCTTCGCGTGTCTTAATATACGTAGTTTGTTTTTATTCATAAAAATGCGCGTTTGTTATTGTATGTCAGTGAATGCATATTCACCACAAGTCGGGTGGCGTGTGTAATATACAGGTACAATGAGATTGTCTTTCCCTTCCTGCTTCGCTGTGCCAGGGTTGCTCTGTGGTGAATACTAAATCGACTCTTCCGGGTCCACACATCCATACCGCGTGGCAGGCGGAGCAAGTGTGCATTAATTTGAGCCACAATTCATTGATGTGGCCGATTGGTGCGATGTGATATTTCGCGGTAACGGCTGGCGCGGCGCGCTGGCTGAAGGCGCGAGAACATAAGGTTTGGTGGCAATCGGTCTTATAGACTCGGGGCATTGGACTGCAGCCAATTTTTGTGGTTTGGGGAGTGTTAGCGATTTTGAGCTGAGTCAGGGTTGCCATGTTCTGGAACGGATATGATACCTAGCCCGGCGCATCGACTGGTGAGGATTTGGTGGAGATCAGCCTCATAGACTTGCGTATTAGGCTGTCGGTGTACTGGTGTAACGGATTTTTGCATCTTTGGTGATTTTAGACCTGATTCAAGGTAATTATCTTTTAGAGGAATGGATTTCTATTTGAGCGTTATAAAAAATGAGGACATTGTGTCGATTGACATCATAGGGCTGGAGTGCGTGAATGACAAGTTTCGTCGGCTATTTAGTCCTCGCGTACATTTCAGAATGGAGTGCGGCAATAAGGAAGCAGGTCGCTGTTCGCTATTCGCTCGTCGTGGGGGTGTGGATCTGGATGCTGGGATTTGAATGGCGTTTGAATGGGACGTACCGAAGCGGTAAAATGCATTCGATCTTGTGCGGAGCTGGCGAAACCGCAACCTGTGTGGGCACATTAGTTTAAACACTGAGGTGGGTTGATCATATGACACGGTAGTGGGCATGTTAAAGCTCGATTAAATTATCCTGATTGCATCATCTTTGTTTGGAGGTTATACCACGTAGCCTTCCTTTGATGACCCATAACCTGCTAGCACATCCAGTGGGCAGATGATAAGCGGGTGTTCTTTACCTTCCGGCCGACAATGTTTGCGGAGGGAAGAGCGTCGGCTTAGGTCTGTAATGAGGGCCGGCTAATCAGCTGACGACACGTCGCTGCCAGGCTGGGTAAATCATCTCAATGACAAGTTTGTTGCTAGTCATGACGTCACTGGTAGAAGTGTAAAAAACGAACTTCTTTACTTCTCACAATATCACAAGGATTTATCAGCCAATTATGATGGCAACAATGAAAACCAAGCAGGTATTCGTAATAACACGTGTCCTTCATCCCACTGATGGCGTCACTGGTACAAATGAATCGGTCATCAGTTGAAAACTATCAGTGGGACACGTTTTTCGGGCTGTATTTTCCCGCTGCTCACGTCGTTCCGGGAGACTGTTATGGTGTACGTGCATCTACCTACGTACTCGTGGCTTACATTCTTGTGCCATTTGAAAAATAAATGAAAAATGAGCTGCGTTTTACCTTCTGCTCATGACGTCACGTGACACGAGTTATGGTCTTCGTTTCGTATCACTGTGGAACCTGATAATGGCAGAAAACCACCTTTCCCAGCAGGCTTCCTCAAGAAACTACTGCAAGAAGGTCCAAGTAATCCATGAACAAACCGCATTCAGGCATGTCCACACTGAGCCGTCAATGGGGCCGGAAAAAGACGAACTGGCTCAACGTTTTCGGTTACCGGCATTATCGGTCTTTAACAAACATTCCAAAATAGTGTCCATCGGTGCAACCAGTGGTGGACATCATTTTGACATGGTTTAGACGGCAATGGTTCTTCCTAGACTTGAAACGCGGGTTCCGTGAGTGTTATGGCACCCTCACCATTAGACACTCTGAGAATGTATGTAGAGCATTAACGTTATGACAATGGATGGGAAGAATCGACTACAGTATGACTATGAGCTCCCTTACTTTCTGAGACGTTCCTCCGTCTATGTTTCGGGTGCCAACGCCAGATTTTGTATTACATTTGCAGCCCAACTCTTTAATTTACCTTCCGGCCGTCTGCTATGAACTCTCCAATTGCAATGCGTGGCGTTGCTTTGCCGCTGCAAAGTGTTTGAAATTATTCCTGAACAAAATGTCTTTTAAGTGAGTCCACTTCGAGTCAATAGTATGGCCGTTGATGCGCATAATCGTAATTTTTACCTTTTGGGCCGTCAGCGTTATACACCCATTTCAAACGTGCCAATTTACTTTCAATCGATGCAACTATCAGCGACACCATTTTAAGAAAGTGTTTGATATGGACAGACCATGCTGTCGGCCGATACGCAAAGAGCTGTGTTTTAAGCCCATCACCGGCCCTATTGGTAACTCTTGTTGCATCGTGTGCTGGTTGGGATAAGTACGCTTTTCTACGTGTCATGTGCGATCGTTGGACTTGATTTTTCAGGTAAAAATACTTTTCATTGTATATACATTTAGCCGCATGCACACCGTGTTTCACGTTCGAAGGCTCGTGTAGGTAATGCGTAGGCTTTACAGCGCGCTCTGGTTATGTGCCCTGGAGGCCGTGGTACCGCCCGTGGAAAGCTTCCCGGATCTAGAATATTTCAGATGCTGTTTGAACAGCTTTATAATGATGTCCACTTGTCGTTGCACCGATGGAAACTATGTTGACACGTTTGAAATGGACAAATGATACTGGCGGCCGAAACGTAGAGTCCGCCCATACCCATCACCGGCCCTATTGTTAACTCTGCGTCTCTGGTGCGCTCGTTGGAATGTATGCTGCTTTTCCGCGTGTCATACGTGAACGTTGGACTTGATTCTTCAGGTAAACGTACCTTTTATGGTATACACATTTAGCCGCATGCACATCGTGTTTCTCACTCGCAGGCGTGTGGGTATTGTTTAGGCCTGAAAGCAAGCCCTGGCTATGTGCCCAGTAGGCCGTGGTGCTGTCCGTGAAAAGCTAACCGAGGCTGGAATATTTGACATGCCCTTTTTAAACAGCTTTAGAATGATGTCAGCTAGTCGTTGCAACCGATGAAGCTATATTGACACGTTTGAAATGGACAAATGATACTGGCGGCCGAAACGTAAAGAGTTCACTTTACGCCTATCATCGGCCCTATTGCTAACTCTGAGTGGGCACACCCGAATGACATTTTGTTCAGTAAGGAGGGGTCCACTGTCTCCATGATGATAGCGAAATTGTATGCATAGTTTTAAAATGATGTTGCTAGTGATATCGTCGATTTAAACTATGCTGGCACGTTTTAAGTGGACAGACAATGGTAGCGGCCGAAGCGTAGAGTCCGCTTAGTCTATCAACGGTCACTATTGGTAACATCGAGTGGACAGATTTCAATGCAGGTTTACTCACGAATCATTGGGGATCTCCAGTACTTTCTAAATGTAGCAAAGTTCGTTCATGGAGTCAAATTAGACATTTCATGGCAGGCGGTCGCAATGGAAATGAGTATTGGTTCAAAATGGTGGATTTGGCGACGGGCGCTCCAGCCGGAAGTGGACTTCCTTATTTATTTTCCTGTACTGACGTAGCATTTCTCCGTTTGCAATGTGTGACCAACGCGTTTTATGGTATATACACAAACCGCATACAAGCCTTGTATCAGGCTTGCAGACGGTTAGGTATTGCGTTGGCCTTAACGCACGCTGTGGCTTTGTGCCCAACAGGTCATGGTGGGCCCCGAGGAATAATCCATCGCGCTACAATGCTTTCAGGGTCCTGACCATGATATCCGACGTAATACCCAGGCTGTTAGGTATTACGTCGAATAACTGGGCACATGGCACAGCTGCTCCTATTTGCCCAGTTAGCAGCGCTGGTCCCCGGGAATAGCCCGCCAACAAGAATATATGAATTGTCATTTAGGTAGTTTTGGGAAGTGTCGGCTACCGATTTCACTGATGGAAACTGAACTGACATGCTTGAAATTGGCAGATAATGCTGACGGCCGAATGGTATACTCTGCTTATACCTCTCACCGGCCAACTCTGTTGTCAACTCTGCCTTCTCTTGTGTGCTCGTTGGAAATGTGTGCTTCGTTTCAACGTGTCATATGTGACCGTTGGACTTGGTTTTTCAGGTAAACATACCTTTCATGGTAAATACAGTTAGCCGCAGACACGCCGTGTTTCACGCTCGAAGGCTCGTGTGGGTATTGCGTAGACCTTAACGCAGGCTCTGGTTATTTGACCTGGAGGCCGTGGTACTGTTTGTGAAAAGCTAACCGGAGCTAGAATATTTCAGATGTCATTTAAACAGCTTTATAATATTGTCCACTAGTCGCTGCACCGATCGAAACTATACTGACACGTTTTGAAATGGGAACATGGTGCTGGCGGCCGAAACGTAAAGAGTCCGCTCATGGCTATCACCTATATGGCTATATTGGTAACTCGGAGTGGACTAAACTCAATGACGTTGTGTCCAGGAATCATTTCGGGCACCTTGTAATAGTTAATAAATGCGGAACACCTATGCCAAGCAGTGAAATTCGAGATTTCACATCAGACGGCCGGAAGGGTAAATAGAAGTGCTTGGCTGGAAAGGTAATATGTGGACTGGCGCTGCGTGCCGAGAGCTAGGCAGAGGAGCGGCTCAAAAAAGGTGTCCACCCATACTCATTTTGCATGTAATTTTTCAATCGGTTGCCATGGGGTAAATTTTCAAAAATTTTTGGAAGGGGAGTGGGGGAGGGGGTGCCATGAAACGTAGAGATTCCACCTTTCTACGCTTGCAGCCCAAACGGCGCAACGTGGATTGATTTCCCCGTCCCAAATGGGATGGCTTCTCTCTCGTCATGCGTGACTATTACACTAGATTTTTAAAACAAAGACACGTTTCATGACATTCACATAGTTAGCTGCATGCGAACCTTGTGCCATGCTCACAGGTGGGTAGGTACTTAGCGTCGGCCTGAACGTACGCTGTGGGTTTGTGCCTAATACCAGTGTTTGCCCGCGGCAGTAATCGGCCGAGCGATACATATTGCATTTATTCTCTGAGCATTTTGGAAATAATTTCAACATTATTCATATTTCAGCATCATTCAACTCTATCAATCAATGATTTCCGACAATTCATATATGCTTGCGGCCACCCATTAAATAATGAGGCGTACATGGATGTTGATGTTCCTATTAGTATAGTAGAAGCATGTAGTGATATATATATATATATATATATATATAAAATATATATATATTATATATATATATATACCTATATTTGTATATCTGGGTAGTGTTATTTTTTGACGACAGACAGACAAATCTCGCAGAACTTGCACGCTTGCTTTGCTGTGCGTTGGTGCGATATGGGTTGGAGTGTTGTAGGTGATCAGTAGAAATGGTGCTCTCGTATTGCTCTGGACCTAACACGGATTATACGCCTCTGTATGCCCCATCACACATCACGCTAATGATTTTCGCAATGTTGTCAATCGACTAACCCGATCTCTGCTGCCGTTGCATGGGAAGTCAAGGGGCGCTAAAAGTCAAATACTCCATAATGGCAGTCCAACCGTCAATGAGCTATCACACCATAAAAGCGTATTAACAGTACACAACGAGCAATACCGTATACTTGGCGATTCATCAGACCCCAGCCGTACAGCCATTCTCGTCATTCCGATGCTCGGTTGTGCATAGGCCTATTAGACACATGATGGGCCATCTGAACTCGCAATTTACCCTACCACAAATCAAATCAAGGTTAAGAACTTTATTCAAGCCTGGTTAACAATGCACGCTTCAAAATTCACCGCCTCAATGCGTAACTAGTCATTTTCGTCATTCGTCATTTGCCTCATGCGTGTACTGAGATCCCTGTACGCTAGTTTTTCCGTGTGGATCGATTGTGTACAATCTGGGTCTATGGCTGAAATCCCCTTACATATTCCGCAGTGTTGATTTCTACGTTTATATAACTGGTGCCTCTGGCACGAGACATGCGTGCACTGGCCTATGGGTCTCTGCCCTCTCCCCACCCTGTCTCTAAGCGCACGCCTCTCAAAGTTAACGGACACGCACCATTCGCTCCCTCTCTCGTGGCGCATCATGTTTAATACCGACAGCATCAAAATACTCTGGCATTTGACGGGGTGTTGCTACATGCGGCCCGCTGCCAGACGCCTGACGCCTACTCTATCGCGCATCATACTTCAAGGGGGTTCGCAATAAGCACCACAAAACTGTTCTCTGCCGCCCTTGCCCTGAGCACACCTCCATTACTAAAGACTTCGTAAAACAGTGGAGCGAACTGTACTTTTGCAAAACTTTTGCTATCTCATCCACATTATACATTCCTGTATTATTGTTATGCATTCCTCGGTCTTATTCGATGCTGGGCTCACCGCAATCTGGCCTATGCTGTTACGGCGATCGATGGCCTTGGCCGATCAGCTGATCGTTCGCGCCATTTTCGTCCTCGCCAAATCGTCTGTCAAGTGCGTGCACTTTGGCGCGGGTATGAAGATGTTCTAATTGGTCGGGCGGGAGAAGTTTCAAAAGCGTCAAAGTCAATCACCAGACCGGACTGCGGACAGATCGAGACCTGGCGCATTGGGTTGGTCTTTGGAGGCGGGATCTAGGTGAGGTCAAGCAAGGAGCAAGCAAATATGGAGGAAAGCGAATATATCCTGCCATGACTGTAATTAAACAACATAACAATTAGCTTGTCACGAAGCATCATTGCTTATACCCAATGCAGCAATAACATAAAGTGCATGACGCAGCAAGAAGGGATACTTTCGAGAAGCTTCACAAGAGCACAATGCTGGCACCTTTCGCTTACGGGGACGCTTCTATCCGGAATGTAATTCACTTGAGCTACCATGACCTTTTAGGTCGGCACTAGACCACTCCTTGACGCTAAGTCTGATGCATGACGTAGCCACATGTTCAATGAGTAGCGAAATGCATTTACATGCATATATATATATATATATATATATATATATATATATATATACTTAATTTAGCTCGAAACAGTTTTAAAATGGTGTCCTCGAATGATTGCATCGGAGGAAACCATACTGACCCGTTTGAAACGGGCAGATAATGCTGACGGTCGAATCACAAAAAGTTAGTCTATGCTTATCATCGGTCATGATATTTCGGAGTGAACTTAACTGTTCCTCAATCATTCGGAACCATTTGCAAAAGTTTTTAAGTGCAGCAAAGTTTGGTCATGCAGTGAAATTTGAACTTCATTGCAGGCGGAGTAAGGTTTGGTAAGGTTACAAAGACGTTTGGTTGGAAAAGTGATTTATCGACTTGTGCTAGCAGCGGACACATGACCGGAGAAACGTGTCAGAAAGGTGAGGGTGGCCCAAACTTATTTTGTACTCGAACGATTCGTGCTGAACATTCTCGGAACGGGGGGGGGGGAGGGACAACACCCATGTAACCGCCGTTCCCTAACCTTTGGGACAAAACACATTTTTATTGATTCCCACGTCCCAAGTCTGTTGTTTTCTCTGCTACGTCAAGTACAACAACCATATTTGATTTTTTTAGGGAAACACTCCCTTTATGGTACACACATAACTGCTCTCAAGCGTTGTTGCAGACTTGCAGGCGGTTAAGTATTGCGTCGATCTGAAGCTGAAGTAATATATATAATATATATATATATATATATATATATATATATATATATATATATATTATGTTATATACTACATGCTTTAATGATAGATTACATTCATGCGCTTTTCATTCAGTGAGGAACCGCAAACATATACAGATATAAGAAGCCATTAACCCGTAGAGTTGAATGATGTTGATAAGACAATAGTACCTTATTCCTCGCAGAAAAACCAGGACAATGGAGATATAGTTCGGTTGAAATTTCGGCACCATGTCTCTATTGAAACAATAGCAGAAGTTTGCTACCGCTCTTTTTTTTTAATTGCTATTGCTATTACTATTTGAAGGTTGCTTCTGCTATCGCTTCGATAAAGTACCTTGCCGAAATATCAACCGAACTATATCCCCATTGTCCAGGTTTTTCTCCGAGGAATAAGGCCAATCCTCTGTCTTATCTATGTGAGTAATGTTCCTCGCTTATGCACTTAACAACGCGTAATTCTGAATGATGTTGAATGATGATGAAATCATTTTAAAATGTTCAGAAAACAAATGCTGGTTATTAGGCACAAATCCACAGCGTACGTTCAGGCCGACGCAACACCTACCCGCTGTGAGCATGACGCAAGGTTCGCATGCAGCTACATGTGAATGTCATGAAACGTGTCTTTGTTTTAAAAATCTAGCATAATAGTCACACATGACATGAGAAAGAAGCTATCACATTTGGGACGGGAAAATCAATCACGTTGTGCCGTTTGGGCTGTTAACGTACAAACGTGGGATCTCTACGTTTCATGGCACTCCGTCCCCCCCCCTTCCAAAATTTTTGACATTTACCCCATGGCGACCAATGAAAAATTAAATGCAAAATGAGTATGGGTGACACCTTTTTTGAGCCGTTCCTCTGCCTAGGTCTCGGCATGCAGCGCCAGTCCACATATTACCTTTCCAGCCAAGCACTTCCATTTATCTTCCGGCCGTCTGATGTGAAATCTCGAATTTCACTGCATGGCATAGCTGTTCCGCATTTATAAACTACTGCAAGGTGCTCCAGATGATTCCTGGACACAACGTCATTGAGCTAAGTCCACTCCGAGTTACCAATATAGCCATATAGGTGATAGCCATGAACGGACTCTTTACGGTTCGGCTGCCAGCACCATGTACCCATTTCAAACGTGTCAGTATAGTTTCGATCGGTGCAACGACTCGTGGACATTATTATAAAGCTGTAAAGAGTCTGTTAAAAATGGCATCTGAAATATTCTAGCCCCGGGAAGCTTTTCACGGGCAGTACCACGGCCTCCAGGTCAAATAACCAGAGCCTGCGTTAGGGTCTACGCAATACCAACACGAGCCTTCGAGCGTGAAACACGGTGTGTCAGCGGCTAACTGTATTTACCACGAAAGGTATGTTTACCTGAAAAATCAAGTGCGACGGTCACATATGACACGTTGAAACGAAGCACACATCCCAACGAGCGCACGAGAGAAGCAGAGTTAACAATGTGGCCGGTGATAGGTATGAGCGACTCTACGATTCGGCCGTCAGCATTATCTGCCGATTTCAAGCGTCAGTTTAGCTTCCATTAATGAAATCACTTGCCGACACTATTCAAAACTGTCTGAATGGCAATTCATATATTCTTATTGGCGGGTTATTCCCGGGGACCAGCGCTGCTGCTAACTGAGCAAATAGGAGCAGCGTGCCATGTGCCCAGTCGTCCGACGAAACACCTAACAGCCTGCCAGCCGAAACTCGCTTGTTTTCGCTACAGTGTACCATAGAAGTGGTGCATCTGAACATTCAGTATCATGGTCAGGACCCTGAAAGCATTGTAGCCGCGATGGATTATTCCTCGGG
>NW_023596921.1:46104699-46154137 GCF_011947565.3 Pollicipes pollicipes | reverse complement strand
GGTAGGTAATTGCGAGTTCAGATGCCCATCTGTGTCTAATAGCCTATGCACAACCGAGCATAGGAATGACGAGAATGGCGTAAGGCTGGGGTCTGACGAATCGCCAAGTATGTGGTATTGCTCGTTGTGTACTGTTAATACGCTTTTATGGTGTTGATAGCTCATGTTGACGGTTGGACTGCCATTATGGAGTATTTGACTTTTTAGCGCCCCTTGACTTCCCATGCAACGGCAGCAGAGATCAGGTTAGTCGATTGACAACAACATTGCGAAGATCATTAGCGTGATGTGTGATGGGGCATACAGAGGCGTATATAATCCGTGTAAGGTCCAGAGCAATACGAGAGCACCATTTCTATGATCACCTACAACACTCCAACCCATATCGCACCAACGCACAGCAAAGCAAGCGTGCAAGTTCTGCGAGATTCGTCTGTCTGTCGTCAAAAATAACATACCCAGATATATACATATATATGTATATATATATATATATATTATAATATATATATACATCTATATATATATATACATATATATATATACATATATATATATATATATATATATATATATATATATATATATATATATCACTACATGCTTCTACTATACTAATAGGTACATCAACATCCATGTACGCCTCATTATTTAATGGGTGGCCGCAAGCATATATGAATGTCGGAAATCATTGATTGACAGAGTTGAATGATGCTGAAATATTGAATAATGTTGAAATTATTTCCAAAATGCTCAGAGAATAAATGCAATAGTATCGCTCGGCCGATTACTGCCGCGGGCAAACACTGGTTATTAGGCACAAACCCACAGCGTACGTTCAGGCCGACGCAGTACCTACCCACCTGTGAGCATTACACAAGGTTCTCATGCAGCTATGTGTGAATGTCATGAAACGTGTGTCTGTTTGAAAAATCTAGTGTAATAGTCACGCATGACGAGAGAGAAGCCATCACATTTGGGACGGGGAAATCAATCACGTTGCGCCTTTTGGGCTGCAAGCTTAGAAAGGTGGAATCTCTACGTTTCATGGCACCCCGCCCCCACCCGCCTTCCAAAATTTTTGAAATTTACCCCATGGCAACCGATGAAAAATTAAATGCAAAATGAGTATGTGTGACACCTTTTTTGAGCCGCTCCTCTGCCTAGGTCTCGGCACGCAGCGCCAGTCCACATATTACCTTTCCAGCCAAGCACTTCCATTTACCTTCCGGCCGTCTGATGTGAAATCTCGAATTTCACTGCTTGGCATAGCTGTTCCGCATTTATAAACTATTACAAGGTGCCCGAAATGATTCCTGGACACAACGTCATTGAGCTAAGTCCACTCCAGTTACCAATATAGCCGGTGATGATAGCCATGACGGACTCTACGTTTCGGCCGCCAGCACCATTCCCATTTCAAACGTGTCAGTATAGTTTCGATCGGTGCAGCGACTAGTGGACATTATTATAAAGCTGTTTAAATGACATCTGAAATATTCTAGCTCCGGTTAGCTTTTCACAAACAGTACCACGGCCTCCAGGTCAAATAACCAGAGCCTGCGTTAAGGTCTACGCAATACCCACACGAGCCTTCGAGCGTGAAACACGGTGTGTCTGCGGCTAACTGTATTTACCATGAAAGGTATGTTTACCTGAAAAACCAAGTCCAACGGTCACATATGACACGTTGAAACGAAGCACACATTCCAACGAGCACACACAAGAGAAGCAGAGTTGACAACAGAGTTGGCCGGTGAGAGGTATAAGCAGAGTATACCATTCGGCCGTCAGCATTATCTGCCAATTTCAAGCATGTCAGTTCAGTTTCCATCAGTGAAATCGGTAGCCGACACTTTCCCAAAACTACCTAAATGACAATTCATATATTCTTGTTGGCGGGCTATTCCCGGGGACCAGCGCTGCTAACTGGGCAAATAGGAGCAGCGTGCCATGTGCCCAGTTATTCGACGTAATACCTAACAGCCTGGGTATTACGTCGGGTATCATGGTCAGGACCCTGAAAGCATTGTAGCCGCGATGGATTATTCCTCGGGGCCCACCATGACCTGTTGGGCACAAAGCCACAGCGTGCGTTAAGGCCAACGCAATACCTAACCGCCTGCAAGCCTGATACAAGGCTTGTATGCGGTTATGTGTGTATACCATAAAACGCGTTGGTCACACATTGCAAAACGGAGAAAATGCTACGTCAGTACTGGAAAATAAATAAGGAAGTCCACTTCCGGCTGGAGCGCCTTCGTCAAATCACCATTTTGAACCAATACTCATTTCCATTGCGACCGCCTGCCATGAAATGTCTAACTTGACTCCATGAACGAACTTTGCTACATTTAGAAAGTACTGGAGATCCCAATGATTCGTGAGTAAACCTGCATTGAAATCTGTCCACTCGATGTTACCAATAGTGACCGTTGATAGACATAAGCGGACTCTACGCTTCGGCCGCTACCATTGTCTGGCCATTTCAAACGTGCCAGCATAGTTTAAATCGATGACATCACTAGCAACATCATTTTAAAACTATGCATACAATTCCGCTATCATCATGTAGACAGTGGACCCATCCTTCCTGAACAAAATGTCATTCGGGTGTACCCACTCGGAGTTACCAATAGGGCCGATGCCAGGCGTAAAGCGAGCTCTTTACGTTTCGGCCGCCAGTATCATTCGTCCATTTCAAACGTGTCAATATAGCTTCCATCGGTGCAACGACTAGCTGACATCATTCTAAAGCTGTTTAAAAAGGGCATCTCAAATACTCTAGCCTCGGTTAGCTTTTCACGGGCAGCACCACGGCCTACTGGGCACATAGCCAGGGCTTGCTTTCAGGCCTAAACAATACCCACACGCCTGCGAGCGAGAAACACGGTGTGCATGCGGCTAAATGTGTATACCATAAAAGGTACGTTTACCTGAAGAATCAAGTCCAACGTTCACGTATGACACGCGGAAAAGCAGCATACATTCCAACGAGCGCACCAGAGACGCAGAGTTAACAATAGGGCCGGTGATGGGTATGGGCGGACTCTTTACGTTTCGGCCGCCAGTATCATTTGTCCATTTCAAACGTGTCAACATAGTTTCCATCGGTGCAACGACAAGTGGACATCATTATAAAGCTGTTCAAACAGCATCTGAAATATTCTAGATCCGGGAAGCTTTCCACGGGCGGTACCACGGCCTCCAGGGCACATAACCAGAGCGCGCTGTAAAGCCTACGCATTACCTACACGAGCCTTCGAACGTGAAACACGGTGTGCATGCGGCTAAATGTATATACAATGAAAAGTATTTTTACCTGAAAAATCAAGTCCAACGATCGCACATGACACGTAGAAAAGCGTACTTATCCCAACCAGCACACGATGCAACAAGAGTTACCAATAGGGCCGGTGATAGGCTTAAAACACAGCTCTTTGCGTATCGGCCGACAGCATGGTCTGTCCATATCAAACACTTTCTTGTCCATATCAAACACTTTCTTAAAATGGTGTTGCTGATAGCTGCATCGATTGAAAGTAAATTGGCACGTTTGAAATGGGTGTATAACACTGACGGCCCAAAAGGTAAAAACTACGATTATGCGCATCAACGGCCATACTATTGACTCGAAGTGGACTCACTTAAAAGACATTTTGTTCAGGAATAATTTCAAACACTTTGCAGTCGTTTCCAAACGCGGCAAAGCAACGCCACGCATTGCAATTGGAGAGTTCATAGCAGACGGCCGGAAGGTAAATTAAAGAGTTGGGCTGCAAATGTAATACAAAATCTGGCGTTGGCACCCGAAACATAGACGGAGGAACGTCTCAGAAAGTAAGGGAGCTCATAGTCATATTGTAGTCGATTCTTCCCGCATCCATTGTATAACGTTCATGCTCTACATACCATTCTCAGAGTGTCTAATGGTGAGGGTGCCATAACACTCACGGAACCCGCGTTTCAAGTCTAGGAGGAACCATTGCGTCTAAACCATGTCAAAATGATTGTCCCACCACTGGTTGCACCGATGGACACTATTTTGGAATGTTTGTTAAGACCGCTAATGCCGGTAACCGAAAACGTTGAGCAGTTCGTCTTTTCCGGCCCCATTGACGGCTCAGTGTGGACATGCCTGAATGCGGTTTGTTCATGGATTACTTGGACTTCTTGCAGTAGTTTCTTGAGGGAAGCCTGCTGGGAAAGGTGGTTTTCTGCCATTATTCAGGTTCCACAGTGATACGAAACGAAGACCATAACTCGTGTCACGTGACGTCATGAGCAGAAGGTAAAACGCAGCTCATTTTTCATTTATTTTTCAAATGGCACAAGAATGTAAGCCACGAGTACGTAGGTAGATGCCACGTACACCATAACAGTCTCCCGGAACGACGTGAGCAGCGGGAAAATACAGCCCGAAAAACGTGTCCCACTGATAGTTTTCAACTGATGACCGATTCATTTGTACCAGTGACGCCATCAGTGGGATGAAGGGACACGTGTTTATTACGAATACCTGCTTGGTTTTCATTGTTGCCATCATAAGTGGCTGGTTAATCCTTGTGATATTGTGAGAAGTAAAAGAAGTTCGTTTTTTTACATTTTCTACCAGTGACCGTCATGACTAGCAACAAACTTGTCATTGAGATGATTTACCCAGCCTGGCAGCGACGTGTCGTCAGCTGATTAGCCGACCCTCATTACAGACCTAAGCCGACGCTCTTCCCTCCGCAAACATTGTCGGCCGGAAGGCAAAGAACACCCGCTTATCATCTGCCCACTGGATGTGCTAGCAGGTTATGGGTCATCAAAGGAAGGCTACGTGGTATAACCTCCAAACAAAGATGATGCAATCAGGATAATTTAATCGAGCTTTAACATGACCACTACCGTGTCATATGATCAACCCACCTCAGTGTTTAAACTAATGTGCCCACACAGGTTGCGGTTTCGCCAGCTCCGCGCAAGATCGAATGCATTTTACCGCTTCGGTACGTCCCATTCAAACGCCATTCAAATCCCAGCATCCAGATCCACACCCCCACGACGAGCGAATAGCGAACAGCGACCTGCTTCCTTATTGCCGCACTCCATTCTGAAATGTACGCGAGGACTAAATAGCCGACAAAACTTGTCATTCACGCACTCCAGCCCTATGATGTCAATCGACACAATGTCCTCATTTTTTGTAACGCTCAAATAGAAATCTATTCCTCTAAAAGATGATTACCTTGAATCAGGTCTAAAATCACCAAAGATGCAAAAATCCGTTACACCAGTACACCGATAGCCTAATACGCAAGTCTATGAGGCTGATCTCCACCAAATCCTCACCAGTCGATGCGCCGGGCTAGGTATCATATCCGTTCCAGAACATGGCAACCCTGACTCAGCTCGAAATCACTAACACTCCCCAAACCACAAAAATTGGCTGCAGTCCAATGCCCCGAGTCTATAAGACCGATTGCCACCAAACCTTATGTTCTCGCGCCTTCAGCCAGCGCGCCCGCGCCAGCCGTTACCGCGAAATATCACATCGCACCAATCGGCCACATCAATGAATTGTGGCTCAAAGTAATGCACACTTGCTCCGCCTGCCACGCGGTATGGATGTGTGGACCCGGAAGAGTCGATTTTAGTATTCACCACAGAGCAACCCTGGCACAGCGAAGCAGGAAGGGAAAGACAATCTCATTGTACCTGTATATTTACACACGCCACCCGACTTGTGGTGAATATGCATTCACTGACATACAATAACAAACGCGCATTTTTATGAATAAAAACAAACTACGTATATTAAGACACGCGAAGGAGTCTCCCGTAAAGGCCACAGAGTCCCACCCCTCTTGACCCGTCCCCAGCAACCCACCCTATAGAGGTCACTGTGCGGAGTGCCTACAGAAGCCGCTGTCCACGGCCCACATCACGCTCGCCCTGGGGTGGGGCGTTCGCTTCCCCCCCCCCCCCCCCCACACACACACGCAGTACTCGTCTGCGGCACCAGGGATGCCTGGTACTGTTGTTCCCGCCACCTAGCGGCCGGCCGCGTCTCCAGTGCCGGTGTAGCCGACAGCCAGGATGACGGCCACCTGGCGACAGATTCTCGGAACCAACGACCTCGAGGTGTCCGGTGCAACGGACTCGCGCCATACAGGGGAAGGCGCCCCGCGCTCCTTCCACCTTGGGCGTAAAATGGTGGCCCGCGTGCGGAGAACAAGTCGCGCACCACGAGGGGTCGAATGTTTTACACAAACCTTTGCCAATTCCCAATCGATGTGCCATGTTGCCCTCCCCCCTATCCTTCGTAGAATGCGGTAACCTTGGGTCTGGTCAAAGGTCAAGAAAAAACGCTCAAGACCACCAAAACTGGTTGCAGGCAACACTTTTCTCCTAACATATGGAACTGATCTCCACGAAACCTTCATCAAGGTTATGCGCCATGGTCGATAACCTGTCCATTGCAGAACATGGTGATCTTGGGTCACCATGCGTGCCGTGTCACCATACATATGGTGTACGGTCATAGATCGGCACTGTCCAGCCCATACCATACGGTGCCGCCGAGGGGGGGGGGGCTGCCCATGGCTTATAGACGGTCCTGAGCTGCGCCAGGTCAGGTCTGGGCGGCACAAAACGTACCAGGCCTGGCGAGATCTCGGGACCAGACCAGGCATGGAGTCTCGAGAGGACTTCTGCCGCTTCCGGAACCCGGTCCGGAATTGCGGAGATTTTCTCGGCCGCCAGCCACTGAGTTCCAACGGCCGATATTTTTGGTCCCACCTCTTGGCGCCTTCCGGCTCAGCACTTCCAGCCCAAACCACCAGCCACGCAGAACAACGAATTCTCACCAGGTTCTTGCACCAGGGCAATCGCTTCAACCAGTTCTCTCCGTCGGTGGGCTCCCGGATCGCGCACAACCTGAAAATAGCTGGTCGGGAACGGCGACCGCCTACCGTCGTCTCGGCGCCATTCCAGCCCCAGCCAGTCACCCTACCGGAGCTGGCGGGAGCTGTGTGACGCATGAACTCTTCTGAAGCTGGTGATTGGATGGGGTGTCGGTGGGGTCAGTCAAGAGGTGTTGCGCAGCGATAGGCCGCCGTATGTAGCGCGTTGTCAACGCTTCCGTGACAAAGGGCATTTGTTCCCGATGGGTCGAAAACTGCCGAGGTGGTCCCCATTTACAAAGCGAAAGGCGACGTACACATGCCCTCTAAATATTTCATGACCTCCCTGCCGTCTTGCTTGTCCAAAAGAGCTAAGAATATTGTCTGCAATAACTCTCTCGGTATCTGCATAACCACAGTAATTTATTTCATGACCAATATGCAGACAGGCCTTGCCACTGCACCGAGGACGCCGTGCCCGGCGCTGTCGAATGAATCAAACACAACTCAGAACGCGGCGAGATTTCCCCAGTTAACACCGCCGACCTCAGCAAAGCATTTGACACGGTTGACGATAGCATCCCGTTAAGCTGGGATGGTACGGAATCAACCCAACATGGTTCCGAAGCTATCTGGATGATCAGAAGCCGCTGGCTGGCGAGAGGCGGTACGACGACTTCACCGGTCCGCTTCGGTATGCCCCAGGGATGCATCGCCAGGCCGGGTGCTCCTTAGCTTATTTACAAATGGCCTTCACTGTCACAAACAGTTTGTCGAGTGGCAGCATACCCTGGACGACGCTCTGCTGCCCGATCACTCGCCGCCGCTTAAAGTACGTAAAACCTTCACAACCAACTCAGCCGCTACGATTCAGCGTATGTGTTTGTTTCGTTGTGTGCAGTCGTGTGTATTGTGTTTAATCCGTGGAGTCACGCCGGGCCACCCGCTCATCGGGAGACCGGAGCTCTGAAGCTCTGCCGGGGCGCAAACTCTCGGCCAATCGGAGGTGGTTTGCTACCGTGCTGCCTCATCGTGGAGCGAGCTGCCGACTTAGGTTTGTGCTCATTGTGCTCAGAAGAATGGGCCAGCATCTGTATGCAAAATTGCTGGCAACCCTCTAAGTCCGCTAGATCTAGAATTAAAAGCTGAGCCAATGTTAATAAAACGCGCTTTTTTTAGCGGACCCATCGGCATTCGAATGAGCGACCTTGAAAGGCTGTAACCTTTCGGATATGGTGTATGTGTACTGGTCTTAGGTTTTGTGTTCACGGCAATCAAGAAGTCAAAATCCATCTGCACAACGATTTTCAAGAGAATTAAAGGGGTTCGCTTTTTTATCATGATGTGCGATGCAGGCTGTGTCGCGGTAATTGGGCGGTAGCCGGTTCTAGATCTGTGCTCATGATAGCCCAGGACTCAACTGCGTCATCAGGCTATATTTCAGGTCAATCTGAAGTGTACGCTGAAATCTGGTATGGACCTAAATATGAATGTGAAATGAGAGTCTGGTGCCAACAGAACTAGCCCGTCCGCTGCACATTTTTTTGGACAACCCGATGTTTCCCTTAATATGGCAGTAATGTGGAAGCATCAATATGATTAAGCTACAATTAATACGCGACGGAGTCAAACACACACTGTTAAAAAACAGAAAGATAGGTGGGCAGCGCGTGGTTGTTGAGCGCAGCGTTATAGGGCTTTGGGTGGGCGTGTTGGTCATTGCTGCATCTGTTTTTATTGTTCATCATTTGTTGTTTGTTCTTTGTAGTCTTCCTTGTGCGGTTGTCTACCCTGAGGCTGCTTCTCGGACAACTCGGTACGCCGATGAAAACTGACGGAAAGCATTTCAGGACAGAAATCGGTTTCAACGACACAGTGGTTGCGTGCAGATTTCCATCACAATTTTCGGATTTCTGGACGATGTCTGGAATGGATAGATTGTTAACCATGACAACTGGATTGGTTTCAAATTTTGGGTGGCCTTTGATTTAACCCAAGCTCACTATGTTGAGAAAACTGAAGAGTGTCAACTACAGCACATCGGTGTAGGTGTACTTTCCTACCTAATGTTAGAAAAAATCATTGCACACCAATCGTCCTGTTTAAGGCAGCACATATCATAAATAATCTAAAAACAGGTAGAATCATGCTCCTATCTTCTAATTTCAATTACTACGATGGCGAGCTCCCGAGCGCCGCACACACCCCATCGCCTGGAATTCCCAGCGCTGTTCCTGCGCATGGATTCTTGCGGCTTTTTTTTACTTGGGTACCTGTATTGCCGACGGTGGGGAGAGCTACGCTGGCTGCAGGGTTCGTGTACTGCCGTGATGGAGAAATGCTGTCAGGTATCAGCCGACGTAGTGACGTCACTGAAAATGGGTTTCCATCGATCGGGGTTCTTTTGGGCCAACTGAAGGCTACAAGGCATTTGCTAGCGATATGATGTCACTGGTATTCGACTGGATGTGTGACGTCACTGGTTGTGAGGCTTTAGGGATCTTTTGGGTGTAATGAATGCCGTAAAGCATCACCTGACGATATGTCGTCGCTGGCATTCAATGAAACATCTGGCGCAACAGGCCTTATTCCATCTTTACCTTTCGTACCTGTCTGCTGCAAACATTTGCGTGTCGAATAAAAGCTTGACCGAATCACCTGAACGCGTGACGTCACTAATCATCACTTGATACGAGTGCACTTAGGCCCCACGGCCGCGGTGTATCATGTTCCGTGAAATATCACCAGGTATCGTGACGTCACTGATATTCGACTAAATATTGGTCGCAACAGGTCATGCTTCATTTTTACCTTCGTACCTGTCTACTGCAAGCACTGGCGTGATGAATAAAAGCTACCAAATCACGTGAGTGTGTGACGTCACTGGTCATGCATTTTTATGGATCTTTGGGGGCCAACTGAGAGCCGTAAAGCATGACCTAATGATGTGACGTCACTGGCATTCGACTGTGTGTGATGTCACTTGTGATCAGATTTTACGGCCTCTTTTGGGCCGACGAAAGGTCATACGACATTAACTGAAGATGTGACGTCACTGGTATCCGAATAAAATTCAGGCGGGACAGGCCATGCTTCATCTTTACCTTTGGTACCTGTCCATTGCAAGCATTTGAATGCTGAAGGAAGGCTCTGCCGAACTACCTGAGTGTGTAACGTCACTAACCATTAATTTATATAGACTGCTTTGAACCTACCGTAAGCCACACCACATCAGCTGACCATATGACGTCACCGGTTTTTCGTCTAGATGTCATGCGCAACAGGCCATGCTCTATCTTTGCCTTTCGTACCTGTTCACTGCAAGCATTCGCGCGCTATATCGAGGTGGTGCCGAAACCATCTGAGTGCGTGACGTCGCTGGTCATGAGTTCATACAGGCTCACTTGGGCACCCCAATGCAACAAAGCATCATATCCTGTGAAGCATCGCGGGATGATATGACGTCACTGGTATTCGACTCAACATCAAGCGCAACAGGCCATGTTCCATCTTTACCTTTCGTACCTGCCTACTGCAAGCATTCGCGTGTTATATGACGTCAATGGTCAAGAGCTCTTACGGGCTCTTTTCAACCCCCTATATGGTATAATGCTTCAGCTGACGATATGATGTCACTGGTGTTCGACTTAACATCAGGCACAACATGTCATGTTCCATCTTTGCCTTTCGCACCTGTTAAAGTATCGGCGAGCCTAATGATGGCTCTGTCGAATCACCTGAGTGCGTCGTCATGAGTTTTTACAGGCTATTGTTGGCCGAGTGAAAGCCATAAGGCATCATCTAACGATGTGTCGTCACTGGTAATCCACTAAGTGTGTGACGCCATTGGTCATGAGTTTTCCCGGGCCTTTTTCGGCCGACATAAGGCCATTAGGCATCAGGCAACGATATGGCGTCATTGGTATTCAATTAAGCATCAGGTACAATATGTCAAGTTTCATCTTTACCTTCAGCACCTATCTACTGCAAGTATTCGCGCGCCACATAAAGGCTCTGCCCAATCACCTGAGCGTGTGGTGTGACTGGTTATGAGTTTACGCGGGTTTACTCGGGCTGACTGAAGGACATCAAGCATCATCTGGCGATGTGACGTCACTGGTATTCAACTTAACACCAGGCGCGACAGGCCATGTTCGTCTTTATCTTTCGTACCTGTCTATTGTAAGCATTGACATGCTTAAGGAAAGCTCTGTGAAATCTCCTGAGTGTGTAATGTCACTGGTCATGAGTCCTTTATGAGCCGCTTTTTTGTACCTATAGGGTACAAGACATCAGTTGACGATATGACGTCACTGGTGTTTGACTTAATCTCAGGCGCAACAGGCCATGTTCCATCTTTGCCTTTCGCACCTCTATACTGCAAGTATTCGCGCGCTACATAAAGGCTCTGCCGAATCACCTGAGCATGTGGTGTAACTGGTCATGAGTTTACGCGGGCTTACTCGGACTGACGGAAGGACATCAAGCATCACCTGACCATATGACGTCACTGATATTCGGGGCTGTGGCCCAGACTTATGACCGCTAGGCGGCGCCCTTGATTATTATTTAGCCATCAGGGCATTCCGGACCGTAGCTGCTCAGGGGCGCATCCTGTGATGTCGGGCGGAATAGCTTTGCATATACGTCGGTTTGTGGGCTGGGATCACCTTTGTTTTGTGTTTACGTTTGTTCAAAATTTTAGTCGTTGAAACAGCCCGTTGCGTTTGAAGCTGCTACTTAATGGTGCGCACAATAAAATTAGTGTGCTTAACTATGGTGCATCTCCCGCCTCTGCTGCGGAATTTCGTAGCCATAGGTGGCCAAGTGACCTCCTACCAACTGATGATCAGTGACGTCACGTACTCAGGTGATTCGGCGGAGCCTTCATATAGCACGCGAATATTTGCAGCAGCCAGGTACGAAAGGCAAATATGGAACATGACCTGTTGCGCCTGATGTTTAGTCGAGCACCAGTAACGTCATGCCGTCAGCCGATGCATTACAACCTATAATGGGTTCAAAAGAGCTCATAAAACTCGTGACCAGTGACGTCACAAACTCAGGAGATTCGACGGAGCCTTTATTCAGCACGTCAATACCTTTAATAGACAGGTACGAAAGGTAAAGAAAGTACGTGGCATGTTGGACCTGATGTTAAGTCGAATAACAGTGACGACATATCATCCTGTGATGCTTCACGGGAGGTGTTGCTTTGTGGCCTTGGGCGGCCCAAGTGAATCCGTATAAACTCATGACCAGCGACGTCACCCACTCAGATGATTCGTCTGGAGTTTAGTCGATTACCAGTGACGTCATATCGTCAGCTGATGCTTTATGGCCTTCAGTTGGCCGCAAAAAATCCGCCAATACTTGCAGCAGACATGTACGAAAGGTATAAATGGAGCATGACCTGTTGGCTGATGTTCAGCCAAATACCAGTGACGTCATATCGCCAGCTGATGCCTTACGGCATTTCGTCGGTCCTAGAGGACACGTGGAAACCCACGACCATTGACGTCTTACAACCGGTCGTATAGCAGTGACGTCGTTAGCTGACACCTTGTGGTCTTCAGTTGGCCGAAAAGCACCGGTGAAACTCGTGACCAGTGACGTCACACACTCAGGTGGTTCGGCAGCTTTCATCCAGCACGCCAATGCTTGCAGTAGTCAGATACAGAGGTAAAAATAAAGCACGGCCTGTTGCGCTCAGTATTTATTCGAATACCAGTGACGTCACGCTATCCGGTGATACTTCGTAGACCATGACACACCGTGGTCGTGGGGCCTAAGTGCACCCGTATGAAGTGATGATTAGGGACGTCACACATTGAGGTGATTCGGTCAAACCTTTATGCGGCACGCAAATGCTTGCAGCAGTCAGGTACGAAAAGTAAAGATGGAACGAGGCCGGTCGCGCCTGATGTTTAATCGAATACCAGTGACGACACATGGCCAGCTGATGCATTACGGCATTCGGTGGACCCAAAAGAGCCTTACAAACTCACGACCCGTGACGTCACATACCCAGCCGAATACCAGTGACATCATGTCACATTCAAAAGCCTTATGGCCTTCAGTCGGCCCGAAGGGACCCCCATCCCGATCGATGCAAAACCATTTTCAGTGACGTCACAATGTCAGCCGATGCCTCACAGCTTTTCCCCCGGACGACAATACTCGAAACCCTGCAGCTAGCGTAGCTCTTCCCTCCGTCGGCCATACAGGTACCAAAGTAAAAAATTACCATTCTTGCTACATTGGCCCGGTACATTTTTTTGGTTCTTGATGCTGCTTGATGCGCAGTAATGTTGTGACCGCATGCAGTAATGGCGCCGGGGTCGCAGCTGCTGTGTGTGTGCGGCGCTCGGGAGCTCGCCATCATAATCATAAAAAATTTGAAGGTAAGAGCATGAATCTACCTTTTTTGTGATTATGTACAATCTGTCCTGCCTTAAACACAGCAGATGGTGTACCATGATTTTTTCTAACGTTAGGTGGGAAAGTACACCCTGACCGAGCGCATCAGCTGAGGAGGGTTGCGTGTTGTTGGTCCCATAAGCGCATAGCGTGGGGTTGTATGCGAAGTGATTTGACCATTACCATGGTGTGTCAATTGGCAAATGTGTCATTCTGCTCTGTCCTGTAGGCTTGGAGCAAGGGATTGCCAGCAGGCTTTGCTATCCATTTAGTCCCAGCCTCATTTTGGAGGGTGTATAATCCTGATGCATAACACCTCTTCTCAGGGATATACACATGGTAGTATTATTCAGTATTGTGGAAAAAATCATATGTTATTGCAATGCAGGCATTGTATGCTTTCTGTATGGCATACATAGCATGAGACCATTTGTACAAAATTAACTGCAAACTGTGAAAGTTGTTTGCCAACATATCATACCCATCTTTGTTGTCATGGTTATCATATCCATGAGGAAAGATGATATGATGCCCCGCTTTCCTAATAATGACAACATTATTGTTATAAAAGAAGTAAATTAAATTTGAAAAAAGAGAAGTGGAATGATTTTTAAAGTGTGATTCATTACCATGACCTCAATTCTTGTTTCAATCCTGCCCTGAAACCTCATCAAAACATGCTGTGTTTTGCAGGCTGGATGCTAAGTGGCCAGCAATATGCATACATAAGATATCATACACATTTGTCTCAACTTCAAACTGTTCCTCTGCTAGCCAGGCAGACCAATGAGTAATTTATCAGTGCAAAGCAGCTAAGTGATGAAAAGGCCACTGGCCACCCTATATCAAAATGATTGGTGCTAAGTTTTTGACACAGGTAATCATTATGATTGTGTAGCAAATATCACCAAGTACCATTTGATTTTTCACCAGAACCAGCAGCTCTGGCAAAACCAAGAATCTTCAGCTTATATGAGTACCATGACAGATTCCATGTGGAATTTGTGGGTTGTGGGTGCAAGCTGCGCTGCTATATCAGGAATGACCCTGCTTTGGTGGCTGAAGAAGAGAAATTCAGCAAAGGTAAGGCCTTGTGAAGATGCCAGTTATTGCACAACTATGGCTTTTGCTTATTATTGGAAGGTGCATTCAGCCTATGGAAAAACATTATGTATTGCCATTGTTCTTTGCCACATATTATGCTTCACTAATGTTAACATCTATTTAAGGTTTCAAAGTTCCTTGCTGTAGCCAGCTCGGTGACACAGCCTAATAAGCCCCCCACAAGCCAAGGCAAGTTATGTGACCCCATCAGGCGGCCTGCTATGCCCAGGCTCAGTGCTGAGATTGTGACATCTCTGACAGCCAGAGTACTACGCACGGGTCGAGCGGCGTTTGGAGCTGGAGCGGCAGCGACGTGTCCAGTTGACCAAACACCTTCTGGTTGATGGTAACCTGATCACCGAGGAGAGGATGGACATCCTGGAGCTGCCTCTGCTGCAACTGATAGAACAGTTGCAGGTGGGGCGGTTGAAGGCCGTCCTGGTACTCAGAGCTTACCAGGCCAAGGTGAGTGTTTGGCAAGTGTATTTCTAAGCTCTGGTAGGTGTATTTCTGTGCTCTGTCTGAGACCATTGATATGTAGATGTTTCCATTTGCAGTGTACCCATCTGAGGATGATGTGCTGTTGAACATTTGACATAATTTGTTGACTTTGTACTTTCTTGTGTGACATACATGCACTATTTTCAGGCTCTGCAAGCATCAGCAAAATACAACTGTGTTACAGAGTTTGTTGCAACTGCTGAGGTGAGACTTGTACTATAATGACAATGTTTAACACCTGTATGCTTTCATTAATCAAGATGATGTTTCCTGACACTTCAATTCAAAGTCATCATAATTATTGTAAATGTCGTGAGGGAAGGATGAACACAGGGCAAATGACAATGCAGTGCAGATCTGACTACCAAAAGTGAAATAATAAACTAATCACCTGATTGAGTGACTAAATTTCCTTAATGGCACACCTGACCAATGAGTTGTGACTTGTGACAGTGCTGCACACTGGCCTGTGCTGGTACTCGTGACCTGGCACTCTGCCGCTGACTGGTGCCGATGTCGCTAGAGCCGGGCATCGGTGCTGGACCGCCTGCCGGCGGCGGCGCGCGGCCCTCTGCACGGCCTTCCCTTCAGCGTGAAGGACTGCGTCGACCTGGAGGGCTACGACTCAACAGCCGGGCTGGCCAAGCACCTGGGCCAGCCGGCGTCGCGCTCGGCGCCTGTCGTGCAGACGCTCATCGACCTGGGCGGCGTGCCCTTCTGCAAGACCAATGTCCCACAGACCATGATCAGGTGAGCACTCGCTCGCCGGCCGGGCGAAAACGACAGGGCGTGTGCACCCACACGTGCGCGCGTCCGCGTGCGTTAGCGTGCGTGTGCACGTGCTAGTGCGTGTGCGTATGCACCACCTTACGGTGAAGGTCTGTGAAGAAACCTTCGCGCCGCCGACACGAGGTGGCGAACGGCAGTCGGCCGGCCGGCGGGAGAGGCGGCGACAAGCCGTGCTCGAGCAGGTGCAGAATGTCATTAATAAAGCAATGTGGTGGAGAACAAATGCTCGGCGTGCATGCAAAGAGCTTAATGGGGGCCTGACGGGCACAACTTCCTGCAGTAGTAGGTGCGACCGTCTTGTCGTCTTCCAGTCCGAAAATTGGCTTTCTTCATGCGCTCCGCGTGGGTGGCGGCCGCTTGGCTGAGAGTCGCCGCGTGTCTAACAGCACCCTTCCCTGCGGATCGCCTGCAATATCGCCGAAACTGTTAAAAACGTAGCACACGTGCCGGTATGTGAAAATTGTAGAGCAGTGCCGGCCGTTCTATCGCATTTGGGTCCGAAAATCCCGCTAGAGAAGTGGTTGAGGCGGATGGCGGCCGCCTGACCGAAAATTGCTTCGGGTCTAGTAACGTACCTCCTTGCAGATAAGGCAAAACCATCTAGATAGGTAGAGATCTGATGCCTTTCTTCTCGCCTCCATCGAATCCACCTGGAGTCTAGTCGAGTACAATAAGTTAAGGGTTGAGCTAGACGAGGTGGCTATAACCAACGCTAAATACGCCTAAAAGGATTTCTTACTGAATTTCACTCACTTTCCTCTCAGGATTCGAGGAAGTGGTTCGCAGCCCTCCCAACTGAGTAAAGCTACGCCCCTGGAGTCGAGTTTTGTCTTGCGACCTCGACCCCCCATTTCACAGGTCCGGCTGCAGTGACCGGAACCCCTTGCCTTTGAACCTAACTCGCTTCTCGCAGGTTCGGCTGTGCCTACCCGGCTTCACCTTGTGACCCCTACCTGGGACGCATGGCCTTAGGTTCTCACCGGAATTTGGCTACTGTAACCCGATATACCCTTGCCTCGCAGATTCGGTTGCAGCAGCCCGATGTACCCTTGCCTCGCAGTTTCGGTTGCAGTAACCCCATGTACTCTTGCCTCGCATTGTCGGTTGCAGTAGCCCGATGTACTCTTGCCTCACAGCTTCGGCTGTAGTAACCCAATATACCCTTGCCTCACAGGTTCGGTTGCAGTAACCTGATGTACTCTTGCCTCGCAGCTTCGGTTGCAGGAACCCGATGCACCCTTGCCCCGTAGATTCGGTTGCAGTAACCCGATGCACTCTTGCCTCGCAGATTTGGTTGCAGTAACCCGATGTACTCTTGCCTTGCAGTGTCGGTTGCAGTAACCCGATGTACTCTTGCCTCGCAGTTTCGGTTGCAGTAACCCGATGTATCCTTGCCTCGCAGTTTTGGTTGCAGTAACCCGATATACCCTTGCCTCACAGCTTCGGTTGCAGTAACCCGATGTACCCTTGCCTCGCAGCTTCGGTTGCAGTAACCTGATGTACCCTTGCCTCGCAGATTCGGTTGCAGTAACCCGATGTATCCTTGCCTCGCAGCTTCGGTTGCAGTAACCCGGTTTGGGGCGTCACGACCAACATCTACGACGGCCGGCGCGTACCGGGCGGCTCTTCGGGCGGCGAGGGCGTGCTGGTGGCGGCCGGCGGCTCGCCCCTCGGTGTCGGCACAGACGTGGGCGGCAGCGTGCGCGTGCCAGCGCTCTTCTCCGGCTGCTACGGCTTCAAGCCCACCTGCGGACGCCTCAGGTCAGTCGGCGTCTGCTGGCAGGCGTGCGGGCGTCAGGCGAGGCTGTCCGTGGCGAGAGACGGTCTCTTGCTGTGACAGCCCTGTCGTGGCAGCTCAGGGCCACATTACCTGACTATCAAGTGGTGAACAGAGTCCCCGTACTTGTCAGCTTTGCTATCATGTGATAAACGGATTTTCTTTCCTTTCCACCATGTTTTGGAGGCTTTGTGAGAGATCAGTCACATTTGTTTTGATGAATACCTTCTAGTGGCCAGCTTTTTCACATGAGTTTGTTTGATCTCCGACGCATGCCCAACCGACGTGGTCATGAGCTTCCAGCCCTGCACATCGGCTGTTACAACGGGGCCAGAGCTAGACAGCATTATCATGCACCGAATTAAAACTCACCCCGCAATCTAAAGGCCGTTTTGCTGCGCCGATCGCGGCTAGTTCTCCGTGTGTGAGCGTGGCCTGGGACGGCGATTTGTGTGCAGATGACCACGGGGCCTGCTTAGATGAAACTGCCCCACCCGGGCCGTTGTCTCGCGGTCTCTGGTGAAAACCGGCGGAGTCATTCGAAGCTGCCAGTCATTTGCGTACGTGCCAATCGTCACTTCTAAGCAGCGCGGGGCTAGCCAGATGCTGTCAGACCGGATCTGCACGTCGCCCTCGCTGGGCAGGCGTTTTTGTGCTGGCCGATACAGATGACGCCGGCGTGCCGTGCTGCCGCAGATGGCCATGTGGCTGGGTGTGCGGCGCGGCCCCGTGGCTGACGGCCGGTCGGTGTGGTTTTCAGCTGCGTCGGTCTGCGCGCGGTGCTGCCGGCCACGTTCGGAGGTGAGAGCGCCAGCCGGTGCCGCCGCCCGCCGCGTGCGCGTCCGTCTCACTGTCTCTGCCGCAGGGCGGAGCACGACTGTGCGGCGGGTCTGGTCTCGTCTCTCTCAATGGCTTTGTCCACCAAAGCCAGAACTGATGTGTTGTGTGGATTGGTCAGACCAGTCGCGTGTGGTCAGACGCTTCTGCGGCAGGGCGGTGATGTAACGGTGTTCGCACCGGCATGCCACCTTCCGTTTGATAGCCACGCATATATGTCTACAAATGCTAATGTGTGCGTGTATTTGGCGTCAAAAGAACCGAACGCTGCATATGTTTTTTTTGTTGTTGTTGCTGTTGTTGACAATTTTGATCCTTGTCCCCCGCCCACAATGAGTTTTGTGAACTTAACATGTGCTAACAAGTGTTTACACTGTGAACCAACACTAGAACTTACGTCGAATCGTAGGCCAGACTGTTGAAAGGCATTATCAGAGCCTTTTCCCGGAGCACCTGATCCAGGTGTTTGCTTCGGGCAGAAATGTGCATTTATACACGGATGGTTTGAAGGCGGAAGCAGGCGCAGGATGTGGTTTGATTTGCAGCGGCTGGGCGAAGGGTGTTGCACTCCTCAGCCTCGCCCAGTTTATACTTCCGAACTTTATGCAGTTAGAGAAGCGTTGGTTTGGGCGGAGGAACACCGAGTGTGGGTGGGGGGGGGGGGGGGGGGGGGCTATGTTTGACCGCATCAGACCGTTGAGGCAACGTTTCATCCATCAAGCACCTGAAAGCTGAGCGAGCCCTACTGAGTAAGATCTGACGACAGGTGATAGTTCTTAACTCGGTCGAAAAGCGCGTGGTCTTTGTTAGGGTACCAGGACTGGTTGGTGGTGAGAAGGCCGATACTTCTGCCAAGGAGGCCGCAGCTGGCCCACGACCTAGTTCTGCTCGCGCACCACACTCTGATATTAAACAGCTGCTTTTGACAGTTACTTTCCGCCCTTCTGAAAGAAAAAGGGCAACAATCTGGGGACCAGGGGAGCACAGACAGCCATGGCGATGCGAGAAATAGGCTTAGGGCAGTACAGCACAGAGTGGTTAACTGGACCTCCGCACACCACAAAAGCAGGAAGGAGGAGGTCAGTCTCTGTTGCCTCCGTATCGGCCACACCTACGCAGCGCACGGTTTTCTTCCGTCCGGAGGTCAAGCGCCATCGTGTCCCAGATGCGGTAATTCACTGCCAGTTAGCCAAGTGCTCGTACAGTGTCCTTACCTAGAAGCTGAGTGCCAGTGTTATTTCGGCCCCCACGCTCGGTGGAGACTGTCTCTGCTCGCCTTCATTGGGAACAATCGGTCGTTTACGTTAAGATCGTTTTATATTTAATCATGCATGCAACTTTTGATGCAATCTTATCACCTCTTGATGCCCTGTGACTGTGTCTGACTCTAACTTTGGTACGCCTAACTTAGGCTCCGCGACTTAGACCGCTTAACGCACGGTACGCACGCCTCGCTGAAATGAAGACCGTCTGCCCAAGTCATGGGCGCAAAATAGCCGCTCCAACCGACGCGCCCATGAAACCAAAATACCATCCCATACTATTTCGACGCACGCGACTCTGCACTCACTATAAAAGGTGTGTAGTGTTGGCTGCAGTTGGGCCGACACGCCTCACGCCACGTCACGTGCCCACTGTACGCGCCACAGTCGGCTTTCTCAGACGCCTGACGGCACGTTACGTGCCCACGGTACGCGCCACATTCGGCTTTCTCAGACGCCTGACGGCACGTTACGTGCCCACGGTATGCGCCACAGTCGGGTTTCTCAGACGCCTGACGGTGCGTCACGTGCCCACGGTACGCGCCACAGTCAGCTTTCTCAGACGCCTAACGGTGCGTCACGTGTCCACAGTACGCGCCACAGTCGGCTTCCTCAGCCGTGAGATAGCCGGCCTGCAGAAGGTGATGGAGCTCCTGACCTCGCCACTCGAGGCGGCAGACATGTACCGGCTGGACCCGCTGGTGCCGCGAGTCTACTGGAACAGCCAGGTGGGGCAGACGGCCATCGGCTGTCGGTGACGGTGGCTCAGCTCCAATGGCGGGACTGTCGGTGGCGTCAGTATGGTTCCAATGGCTGGAACTGTTGGTGGCGGTGGCTGGGTTCCAATGGCGGGACTTCGGTGGCGTTGGATGGGTTCCAATGGCTGGGACTGTCTGTGGCGTTGGGTGGGTTCCAATGGCGGGACTGTCTGTGGCGTTGGCAGGGCTTTCATGGCTGGGACTGTCAGTGGCGTTGGCTGGATTTTAACGGGTTTGCGGGTCCAGCACAGGCTTGAGCGGGGTATTTGCTCTGTCAAGCTTACACCCAGTTTGTTGATTTGGTGTGGTAACATTGTGAGATATTGGTTGGTTCGAATCGAGGGCCCCTTTTGTTGTGCGTGTGCTGGAGACATCGTTGATACAGACGTTGCTTCCCTGTCTGGCCAGCTGACCCATTCTTCGGATCACGCACTTGGCGCTTCCCCGAAGCGCGCAAATGGCCAGGCGTTAGCAGCCACCATAGCTGGTCGGCGGGGCCCTGTCGGTGTTGGCAGCCACTATGGCTGGTCGGCGAGGCCCTGCCGGTGTTGGCAGCCACTATGGCTGGTCGGCGAGGCCCTGCCGGTGTTGGCAGCCACTATGGCTGGTCGGCGCTGGCGACGGCTGACAGTCGGTGTCGCTCCGCCGCAGATGGCCGGCGGCCGGCGCCGCTGGCGGGTCGGCTACGTGGCGGACCTGCCCACGTTCCCGAGCACGCCCGGCTGCCGGCGCGTGCTGACAGAGACCGTGCAGGCGCTGGAGGCGGCCGGCCACGAGGCGGTACCCTTCCACCTGGAGGCGGACCACGCCGCCATGGATATTATCATGCGGACGGTGATACCGGATAACGGGGTCTACATGACGCGCGCTGTGTGAGTGGAAGGGAGGGATGCACGGGAGGGGCGGGGGGAGGGGGGGGGGGCATCCTGAGCGGGAGCACCACTCAAGGGGACCCATCTCACACTTGGGTGGTTGCTACCTAGCCGCCTGTAAGCTGGCTGAGGCAGGCTGTCAAGTAGGAGGCTCTTGTGCGTGTACAGTCGCTCGGACTGGACGGCCGCCTGTGAAGGGAGGCGTGGAGGGGGGAGGGGGGGGGGGGGGGAGGCGTTGTGTGGACACAGCGAATGGGAGCACCGGACGAGCGGAATACTTTTGTTTTTTTGGGGGGGGATGCGACATGGGGGTTTCTCGACGATTGGGGTGTGGACAATGGTACTGTGGATTTGGCCTCCTGCGTTACTGGGCGTAGGTGAGGATGGCACCTTATGGATGAATACTGAGTAGAAGCTCATGCGAACCGTCGCAATTTTTGACAATCATGTCACCTTTTGGTGACGGGGATGAAAAAGGGATCCTGCATCGCAGCACTTCTACCCTATCCCTCTCCCTGTCTCCCTCTCCTCTCCCGTCTCCTCTCCGTCTCCGTCTCCGTCTCCATCTCTCCCTCTCTTTCTTCCTCCCCCTCTCCCTCCTCCTCCCCCTCTCCCTCTCCATCCATCTCCCTCCCTCTCCCTCCCTCCCGTCTCCCTCTCTCTCTCCCTCTCCCTCTCCCTCTCCCTCTCCCTCTCCCTCTCCCTCTCCCTCTCCCTCTCCGTCTCCGTCTCCGTCTCTCCCCCTCCGTCCTCCCTCTCCCTCTCCCCTCTCCCTCCCCATCTCGCTCTCCCTCCCTCTCCCTCTCCCCCTCCCTCTCCCTCTCCCTCTCCTCTCCTCTCCCTCTCCCTCTCCCTCTCCCTCTCCCTCTCCCCTCCCCTCCCTCTCCCTCTCCCCTCCCTCTCCCTCTCCCTCTCCCTCTCCCTCTCCCTCTTCATCTCCCTCTCCCTCTCATCTCCCTCTCCCTCTCCCTCTCCCTCCCTCTCCCTCTCCCTCTCCCTCCCTCCCTACCTCCCTCCCTCCCTCCCTCCAGTGGCTGCGCGGGCCAACCGCCGGCGGTGGTGGTCAGTGGTGGACGGCCTTGCTTCGGGCGTCCCTCACCAACCGCCGTCGCCCCGCAGCGCTGATGAGGAGGTGGACAAGAGCATCGAGACGCTCGTGGCCATGCTGCGCGTCCCGCGCTGGCTGCGCGTCCTCATCGCCTGGGGCACCAGCAACAACTTCCGCTACCTTGGGACGCGACTGAAAGGTTGGTCTCAGACATCACGTGGACGGCAGGATGGATTGGAGTTTTCGGACGCTATGTTATTAGAGCGTACAATTTTAGTGATGGAAGGTTACGTCCGTCGGGTAGCCTGCTGCTGAGAGTGACGGAAAAATCAACAAATGATTGGACAACCAGGGGCATAGTCAACCAATGTGCCCCACATAATTGTGCTGGTTGCTCGGGTTATTTCAAGCTACTGCCACAATCACTTCTGAAATTTGGGTGAAGGAGCATGTGCGTGTGTGCGTGTGTATGCGTGTGTGCGCTAGCGTGGCCTGCGTTTGCGTGCGTGCGTGTGGTGTGCGTGCGTACGTGTGTGCGTGCGCGCGCATGCTTGAACAACGGCGGACGTAAAGACTGGGTTGCATTCTGAATCCTTCTACGAAAGAAAGCGTGGTTTTTATCAGCTGCCCCACGCTCTGCTGCTGTGTCCGGGCCCGTGAGAGCGCGGGGGAATGACCAGGACCAGGGTAACCGCAGCGATCGGAGGGAGGGGTGGGGGACCGACGGACGGGCGTTTGCCTCGAGTAGCGCCGTGCATCGCTTCACTCTTGTCCGGATTTCGGAGTCAGCTTGTGCGAATGACAGAGTTTTGTTTATATATATATATATATATATATATATATATATATATATAGTTTATATATAAGATGTTAGAGTTTTGGCGTGGCGGAAGGTTACCGGACTGAGTCAGGTTCGCAACCGCCTGTCAGCGTTGAGACATTGCGAAGACAGTTATTGACACGCACTGACACGAGACACTTATCCAGAGTCGACCAAACTAATTGCACCCGTGACCCTCTCTGACCTGTCCTTGATAAAAGTCTTACTGACACTAGCGTGTCGTTTTTTATATTTGTTAGCTCGCTGTGGTCATGTTGTAAAACCTCAAGAGGACCGCCAAGTCACAAGCGATCAGATTCGGATTGCCGCTAGCGTTGCACGTCGTACCTCGCCCTGCCATTCAGAAAACGCCCTAACGATACGTCTCTGCCTCCAGCCTTTCGCTAGAACATTGCCTACGTCAAGCCGAATGAGCAGAATTACCGTGAGACCCACCATGCCCGGAGCGAACAAGTGCTGACCAGCTCACAATGACCTCGTGCATGCCACTGAGTCGGAGTCGGTCCAGTTCAGCCTCTTCTGCCCTGGCCCGACAGCCTGGACGGGCACCACGGTGGAGGCGGTGCAACTGCAGCTCGCCTGGAATCAGCTGGTCGACCGTACTCTGAAGCAGTGGCGCGCCGCCCGCCTCGACCTGCTCGTGCTGCCCGGCTTCATGTGTCCGGCGCCGCCGCATGACATGATCAGCAATCTGGTCGGTGGGTGACGCTGCGGGCCAGCGGCCGGGCCAGTTGACTGAGCGCCAGCGGCTGAGCGCGTGCGTGAGGTGGGGTGGGGTGGAGTGAGATGAGATGAGATGAGATGAGATGAGATGAGATGAGATGAGGAGATGAGATGAGATGAAATGAGATGAGATGAGATGAGATGAGATATGGGATGGAATGGGATGGGATGGGATGGGATGGGATGGGATGGGATGGGATGGGATGGGATGGGTGTGGGGGAGGGGGGGGGGGGCTGGACGTGGCACCGGCAGGGTGAGTGGAACACCCTCAGGAATTAGGTTTTTATGAAGATAACGTGGCCTTATGAGAAGCAAGTTGCTTTTAGACGTTGCAAAGATCTGAGTTGTACCTGGAGTTTTGATTGCTGGGCCGATGTGCCTGTATCCCGCATTTGGCTTGTCGGCGTGTCAGCATGTCGGCCTTCTGCGTTTTCAGTAAGTGATGGACCTTGGCGCCGGCTGCCAACGTACTGACACATCACCGCCATGTGGCCGGCAGTGGGCGGTGTCTACACTTCCATTTTCAACGTGCTGAACTTCCCGGCGGGCGTGGTAAACGTGGGTCACGAGACGGCTGAAGACCAGACCGCCCTGGAGGAGTACCCCACCCCTCACGTGGAGCTGCGCTGGGTGGTCGAGGTGAGGGATCGCGGACTCATCAGCTTCTCCCCGGTGTGAATGGTACGAATGGGGTCCTGGCGGCGACCACCCTGTCAATGTATATCTTGATATATATATATATATATATATATATATATATATATATATATGCATGCATGTGTTACGATGCCTTTGACTTCTGTACTTTGTAATTCTATTATTGCAATTACGTTCTGTCCAGCCCTGAACACGCACCTGTGAAAGCCGCTATTGTGTCTTTTGGATGATTAGTCACGACGTTGTCCATTTGCTGAGCACGGTATTGTACTGGTGTATAAGTGCATCTACAACTCTGCTGCTATTTTTGCACTGCCGCAGCGCGTCGGCGAGCGCGGCCGTGTGAAATAAGACTGTGATTTAAGCTATGGGATGAAGGCAGGGGATGTGGCTGAGCCCTATAAAAGGCCATCAACACAAGCAGCCGGGACGTTGGATCACGCAGCACTGACGAGTTATGTAACTCGTCGAACAGCACTGCAGCCTTTGTGTCTACTGAACGCGTACCCTGTGTGGGCACCTCACCGTCTCCGCCGTGTGGATCCAGGCCGCACCGGGCGTGTCTTCGGCTGGCCGGTACCTTGTCCGGGCCCGGTCCGACACCTGACCGCGACCGTGTCCGGCAGCTGACCACGACTGTGTCCGGCGGCTGACCACGACCGTGTCCGGCAGCCGACCACGACCGTGTCCGCAGCTGCTTACGGCCGTGTCCGGGCCCAATCTGACACCTGACCGCGACTGTGTCCGGCAGCCGACCACGACCGTGTCCGGTAGCTGCCTACGACCGTGTCCGGCAGTTGCTTACGGCCGTGTCCGGCAGCTGACCACGACCGTGTCTGGCAGCTGCTTACGACCGTGTCCGTGCCCAGTCCAACACCTGACCGCGACTGTGTCCGACAACTAACCACGACCGTATCTGGCACCTAACCACGGTGTCGCCGTTCTCAGGCGACGCGTGGCGCACTAGGTCAGCCACTGGGCGTGCAGGTGGTCGGCCTGCCCTGGATGGAGGAGCAGGTGCTGGCCGGCATGGCCGAGGTGGAGCGCGCGCTGGCCGAGCACAAGCAGTGAAGCGGCCGGGCGGACCTGACGGCCCAGGGTGCCGTCGGCCGAGGACGGCTGGACATGTGCCTGTGAACTGGGCCGGGTGAGGACGGCTGGGTGCTGACTGACCGATAGATAAGGCTGGTGGAGGGGTGGCTACCACATGCGTTAGCGACCGGAGTCGGGAATGGTATATTTTTGATAACTGTGTAGATGTTGCTGGTGTCATGGTGGTTTGCCCCATGTATGGGATGCGTTCGGACCAGTCATGGTGCTGTATGGTCTTCTTCCCTGCAGAAGCACCTTATTGGCGACGCGCTTTTCGACATTTGTCCGTCCCCATGACTCAGTTGGTTTGAGCGCCTATCTTCCGATCTTCCCACCCGTGGGGGTGGGTTTGAGTCGGTTAAGACGCTCGCTGTTTGCCCTCGATATGTATGACCTGCGACTGATGGCAGCGGCCGCACTAAAGGTCAGGTGACGTCAGAGGGCAGGAAGAACCGTGTGGAGCGTTGCGGTGCGTTCAACCTCCGCCGCCACGTCGATGCTGGCCTACGGCGTCTATTGCCTGCGCTTATGAGTATTCCGATGCTTGAAAAGCTTAAATCGGCCAGAAGGGTTTGTTGATATGAAGTTAGGGGTCCTTTCACCTTGCTTTTGACCTGAAAGGTCACATGATATTGTAATAGATGGTATTTTGTAGTCTCTCGTGCCATAATTAATCATCTCACGTAACCATTTATATAGCGAAGTCAGAACTCGTCGCTGAATAAATCGCTGAATAAATCGCCTGCTTTAAGGATATTGTATTTGCGCACAAATGTCTGATAGAATTGGAGACACTCATTACACATATGTTGACACCAAAAACAGACATTTGTGGTTTCTGTGAAAAAACGTTCCTTTTATAGGAGTTGCACAGCAAGTCTTCTGCTGGCTGGGTGGTGGTCGGAAACCCACTGTGGGCCAATCACGAGCGGTGGATACGACACTCACATTTCCTTTCTCGCCTCTCATCACTGAAATCTGCTTAAAGCACACAAAAACATATCCTAAAGTACCTAGAAGGAAACAACCGACACCTGTATACGTGTTTTACTGTGATATGCTGCAAAGCTTCGTGAATATTGGCATGTGAAGATGAAATAGTCCGCTTTTCTGAAAAATGGCATTTTACGTGGCCTAGTTCGGTCAAATATTTATCCAATGGCGCATGACTTGCAACTTCACTGAGAAAAGCAATACGCCCCCCCCCCCCCCCAAACCCGCTGTCTCTCAACTGTCCCCAAAACCCGCTGTCGCCCAAATGAGTCGCCCAAATGTCCCATCTCTACGGAGTCACTTTGGGGAGCGGTGTAAACACCTATCAAGATGTAATCAAAGCCTTTTGACTACCAAAAATACGCCCCAAAACCCCCAGTGCAGGGGCGGCCAAATCGCTTCCTTGCAATGTCTTTTTAGGGAGAGTTGTCACCTCTTTAAGGAGCATAAAGGCATACTGTGACAATAAGGTGGTTGTCCATTTGACCTGCCAATGATACCCTGAAATTGGAATACTGTAAATGGGGTCGCGTTTGTTCACCTTGCATTCCCTTCATGTGGCCAATCGACCGTCAGAGCTATACAACTTGCATTTGTTTTGATCAGACATACGATGTCAAAAGATGAGGGTGTATTTTTACTTTTAAAACACAGCCCTGCCATTCTTAAGACGTAGAGCCGTCTAGTTTCTGAGATACCTGCTCGGGAAGATGTGCAGCCTATTTTCTGAAGCCATTCAGGCATGCATGACGCCGTAGCAACGCCGTTCAAATCCATTTTTGCCTAGTTATTGTGTTATATGTGATACAATATAATAAGACTTGTCATCAGATAACTTAGGAAAAGCGCCACGGCAGAGCATGCAACTGCACACAAAAATCCTTAACTCGCATAAATACGCAAGGAGCCATGAGAAAGGGTCAAAGCATGAAAACATAACAATATTTGGGCCCAGCGAACACTTTCGGCACTGTGCTGCCATCTCTCGATGGGCTTGAAGTGCTTCAAGTGAGTGCAACGGTGGCTGGTTTGGCAGCACGTCAACGCCATACAAACGTTTCATGACGCAATCAAATAATGCCAGTGCAGAGCATATTTATTTCAGGCGAAACTGCTTTCTAGAACAGCCTTTTCCTCCTAAAAGTATGCAAAAGTTATAAGTGATATAATTCGTCATACCCAATGTTAACTTCGATATCTTCCAAAGTAGGATACTTCCTTTAACGGGAATGTTTCGCATTTGGAGATATCAAATCTAGCGTCAGATATGATGAAACAAGCTCTCTTTTACCCAGTTGTACGCTTTTTAACTGGAAATGACTGCTTTAGGCAACATCATTTTGGTCTTTAGGAAAATGCGCTTCTCAACACGCCATTGTTTAATTACGCCATCGTACCTTGCACATCAGTGATTGAGAGCCAGCTGACGGCGGTCATGTGTGGAAATCGTGCTCGCGAACACCATATATGAACAACTCGGCAAATGCGCTTCGTGGCCTTGATTCCCGCATGGCTATGTAATGGAATTCGGCCGGCGTTATTTTGACGTCATGGGTGCTTGGGGTAACCTGGAAATAGTCCCCCGGAAAAATTCTGCTTATCTTCGCGGGCGTGTATCTCAGAAAGTAGACGAGTTTAGGACATAAGAAGGACAAGAATGCCAAATGCACCGCATGATCTTCAAGATGACTATTTCACTTCAAAACACCGTACAAATGTGGAACACTCCTTTATTTTGGCGTGATTTTGGAAAGGCAATTCTATAAGTAGTTTACTTCAGGTTGGAATGGTAATGACAAAAGACTCCCTACATATGCCGTTTCTAGAATAATTGAGACGCCTTTTAGAAGCTTTGCTCCCTGGGAAGTACGCTTTTGCCGCTGCCGTTGCCGTTGGGTTGCCGGTGCAACTGAAAAGGACCTCGATTGCTGACATCAGCTGCTTGCCTGCGTTCACTAATGTATTCAAACATTCCTTTTGCGTTAGCGCTTTAACTGTCAACAGACGTCTTGTTGTCCATAACCAACGTAAATTGTCTTGCGTCATGAAATACCAACAAACGACACGCGGCATTTTTAACGCGAGCACCTCTGCGACCCTCCGTGTCTTTGATTGCTGCGTTCTTGCAACCACACTCTAATTCATACTTCCGAGCCCAATTCAGTTCCCATTTGAACGGTATCGATCGTCGAGGAAGCCTCGTTTAGTGTCTCACGCTTAAAGCAAAACCAACATCTGTGGAGCCCCGGGAACGAATACACGGATGAGTCTAGCCAAAGTTTTGCACGCCAGATGGTAAAATCACAGCATTCATTACCCGCCGGTCGCTCGGCCCAATGAAAACACTGCCTCCTGATGCTGTATTTTGTGAACGACTTGAGCGTTACCGGTTCCTCAGCCCCTTCGGAGTGTTCTCCTTCCCCTGGTCCGGGAGTCGCCGTCAACTGCTTGCATCATGTGCCTACCTTACCCCCCCCCCCCCCCCCAGCTTCGTGCTCGGTGAATCCACCTCACGGTCGGCTGACCGCAGCCGTCCCACATACACTGCCAGATATAAAATCCGTGGCTAGCCGGTTCAGTTCGTTGCAGCCCAGCCTGTCCGGCGAGGGCGCCACCATTCCGACGTCTCCTTCGCTTTTCCTCGGCTCAGCAGCGGTGCCGTCTGGACGGGGTAAGTTGCGCAGCATGCTGGATGCGCTGGGTTCCGTTGATTGCGGGAGATGTGCAGGAGTTGGAGTTGGCCCCAACCCAAGTACTTGTCAGGTTTTCAGGGAAGAAGCTTGCTAAGATTTGTGTCAGCAGGAGGCATGGTTTCGCATATATGATGTAAGGGGTGCCAGTAGTGTAGTGGTTAACGCGTCTGCGTCAACCACTGCGCGTCTGGGAAACCAGGGGTACGGGGTTCGAGTCCCCGCGGTACCCGCCCTTCCTGCCAGGGTGAGAGACAGGCGACGCAATATAGCCTCAGCAGCCGAGTGCGCCGTAGGGCATCAATGACACACATCAATGACACACGATGTAAGCTGAAAAGCGCGGTTTTCGCGAAAATCGGTTCTTTGACCTGGCATAGTGGGATATAAAACTAGCATATCAAACTGGTACCAATCGCAAGATTTCGTTGAGACCTCTCTGTTAGTTTAGAAACGCCGGAGGTCCACATCGCCCCCCCCCCCTTCCAGCCAGTCCGCATCATGCAAATCGGCGGGGGTTAAGTCAGGAACACGCGAACGGAGTAAAACATAGTCTTGTAAAACAAGGATGCATTGCCTCTCCTTGTTGATTAAAGCTATCTGCTTAGCTGCATATTGATGGATCTGCATATCATTGATGTGTGTACTGATCACTTGCCTGATTACTTGGCTGCACACTTGATGTTTTCAGTCATTGATGCGCCTTTATTGAAACCTCTGACTGGAGTAACTTTATGCCAAATACGAATGAAAGCCGATCAAGTGAAAACTGTGTACTAATTGCAGTGCAAGTTATGCCTGCGGTATGCGTACGTTCTTTATTTCTCCGGCGCAGCTTGATCATGACCCAAGAACTCCACTACAGTTTGTCCCACGATGAACTTCACTACTTTGGTCCCATGATCTGAAAATGATGTTGATGCGGTCGATCATGACAAAACATGTTTGCGAATGTGGGTGTCATAAGCTCCTCATGTAAGAACGGTCGGACATTTTTATCTGGCTTGACCTTTAATAACCTAACCCGCCGACTTAAACAAAAACATTATCGACATCACGGACATCAAAGTAGATAATATTTAGAAGATGACCGTCTAACACATCCCAGCTACCAGCAAGTGAGCCGTTTGGTCAATTTGGCAAGACACCCAACTGATATGGCCTCACAAATAGTACATGGCTGACGACAAAGTCAGACTAAAAACAAATGTCACTAAGAGGATGCCCATGGGCATTTACATATTGAAGAGCACCACAATACGAGTTTTTAAAACAATAGTTATCATGCCGTTCTAGGCCGCTCTTTTTCATACCGTGGGTCTCAAGATGTTTGGTAGTGCGCCTCCTAGCCGTTCCGGGATTAAAACAGCTATGGTTGATCACATATTCCACCTCCAACATGCTTTGCATCCAATAAGGACGGCTGTTATTCACTTTTCGCATGATTATCACCCCGTCACAAACCGTTTCGGCCTTGCAATCAAGATACGGGTCACTTCATACCGGTGACATGTATAAACACACGGTCCGCTCGATCGGAGGAAAACGTCCGAGTTTGCAGCCAATAAGCAGGCGACAGCGGCTGTATTCAATGTCAAGAAACGCACTGGGAATTTTCCTGGCCGGATGGACCGGAAAGGCACGTACAATCTGAGTCCGCATAATACCGGTGGTGGGAATGCCTGGATCTTTTTTCAATACCCGCATGCACTTGGAACTGAGGCCTTCCAACACATATCTTGGGTACAAATCCCGTTTTTAGACTGCTCCGTCTGTGCACCGCCACAGCCAAACCTAACGTTAAGTTGTTTGCAATCTTAGGCCAATGCAGCTATGACGCAAAATTCATGGTAGTGAAGATGACAACTGTGTAGACGCTCAAATGCGGTTAAAAAACGACGACCGGGCCTTCGCACGTCATTCTAGTCAGATGCTGTGTCCAGGGTGCTTAGATAGATAGGCTTGCAGCAGGGGCAAAGGGGTTCCGCTGTAGAAAAGTCTCAAAGCATATGTTGCATCCTACTACGTTGACCGTCAGTCCCCACTTCGAGCCTACTCCGTCGTGGTGGTTATAGGGGGAGGGGGGGGGGGGGGGGGGGGCCCCAAGGACAACGGAACTGTTGACAGTGTCTCAGTATCACGTGCGGGGGACCAATGTCCTGCGGAGGACGAAGCCTGCCGATCTGCATCGATGGCAGGAACGGCTGCTGGACTCCTGAGCGCTGTTACTGGTGAGGCGATTTGGCCTACGCTGATGCTCACGAGTCTATCGAGGAGTGGAAAAGACATGAAATTGATGTAAGGAGAAAGGTCTTTAGCTCCTGGTTTTGGAAATTATCCGTTGAAATATTGCGTTGAGTTAACGACCCGTAACGTATGACATTTTGATCTCAGATATTCATTTTTAAGATCATTCAGCACAATTGACGGCCATGCCCTTTTAAGACTTAAAACCCTCTGGTCTTCGGGCTTAACGCCCCTGCACTTCTGCGGGCAATTTCGTGTAGGCCATTTCAAGGCCATCCAGATACATATCCTCTTAGAGACGTCCCTCGAATACTGCCACCTCATTGGCCATGTAGTGCTCAAAGTCAACGAAAACGTGATCATCGAATTATTCAGATTTGGCTTACGTCAGCGCAATTTCTGCCATCAACGGACATCTGTAGATTCTCAACCAATAGCATTCATTGACTGCAAGTTTCGGATACGAGTCACGTTTTGTGCTGCATAATAAAGAACTTGGGCAGAGGTACGAGTCATGAGGAAAATAAGACTGAAAGGATAACGCCGAGTCCAGCAAACCCAGCGGTATTCGGGTTCACCAAACACTCTCCAGCAAACACGAAGCATTACAAGTGGATCAGCCCGTCCGACACAGTGGTAATTCTGACACAGTCAGGCCGGCCGGGACTCTGACGTCATAAAGACTTGAGTCTTTTAAGCTAAAAGTATACTAATAATCACAAGTTAGCTTATTTCATCATGTATGATGCTTGGTTCAATATATTCTAGTGTGGGACATTTCCTTTACAGGAAGTATGTCGCATGTTTTTGGTACTTTTCACGAATTGTTGGATCAAACGCTTGCAAATTGATCAGCCATACCAGTTTTCACGAAATCCTGCTGACTAGTTCCGGATTTTGATTTGAAGTAGCCACTTCTGCGCGGACGTTCAAATTGGGGTCACTGCTCACCACTGCGAGAGTAATTCATTTAAGTTGCCCACTTCGATCGTGTGTTTTGTTGTAATGTTTGCAGCACACGTATTTGCCAAAACGTTTTTGTATGAATAAGATGAAAGCTTGAAGCACTGTTTAGCCAAAAACATAAGCAAACATGAAGCTATTATCCCGCTATTAGCTATATTCCTAAATTGAAGCTATTAAGCTATATTCCCGAACACAACGAAACGTCCCACTATGACTTTTGATTTCTCTCCTACGGCGTTATCCGCAGTGGCTTTTCGAGGCTCACATTGACTTTGGAAATGTTATTATCACATGGTCCATAGTGACGTACTGGTTCAAACTTCAACCAATGTGTTCTCGACAAAAGGCCCTTGGCACTCGCTGGGCCAATCACAAACAGTTTTTTATTCGCACCACAAGAGGTGCCACGGCGGGTGTCATGACGTAACTGACCTTGGTGGTTGTGACAACTGCAGCTGCAATGACACTGTCCAGCGCTATTATCAGACATAACTGGCCTTGAGATTTTTTTAAAAAAAGACTGCTTTTGAAATATGCCCCACAGGTGGGACCTTCGCGTTAACGATCGGCTGGCAGTGCAGCGGTCTTCCGCCATCTCGTTGCTGCCATCTTAGTCTGCCGGCCGCGATCGGTGTATTGATGCTGACCGGTGTGTGGGTGATGGTGTGCGCGGCTCGATCAAAACCTTGTGGTGGCGTTTGTCTCGCATTTTCGCGCATTGCGTGCGGCGGCGACCGGAAACTAACAAATCCATTGTGCGAGTGCCTCGGCTTTCGCAAGTGTCGAGGGTATCCCGCCACTATTGGGCTGTTATGCCTGGGTAGGGCTATTTTTAAATAAGTATTATGTGTTTTAAGAGTATTAAGCACCGTTGGTTTGCAGCTTAGCTAGTTTTTAATAATGCGACCTGTTCCGGGACTTACTCTAAAATCGTCTCCCCGTTCTTGTCGAGGCTATATGCCAGCTTTATCATGCTGGAAGACGAATGTGCTTGCTTCCGCATTGACCAAACCTGTACCCAGTGAGCAATTATCACCTTGTGCTCTACCAATAGCGAAACAAAATTGGTATGGATAGGTCAAGGGTTGGGCGCTGCATGACCTACAGCAGTCGATGTGCCCTAAAACCCCAAATCATCATCATCATCGGAGAGTTCAAGGGAGTATCCCACATTGGTATGAGGTTTTGAGCTAAGATAGCCATCCTGAAGATGCATCTTGAAGATTCTAGACATTCGGCACAGTTCGTGGCGCTGCCCTTCTTAAGACCAAAGCTCCTCTAGTTTCTGAGCCGCGCGCCCGCGACGATGTGCAGACTTTGTCAGGGAGACCGTTTCAAGGTCACCTCGGCATCCATGACGTCATAATAACGTCATTTAAATCATGCCGTGTCACTAGCCATGCGGTCATCAAGGCCAAATAAAAAAATGTAGTCGTCGAGTCGTTCATATCTGACCTTCGTAAGCACATTTCCAGACACAACGGCAGTCAGTTAGTTGGCTCTGAATCAGCGCCGTGCAAGATATGATGCCGTACCAAACACTGCCGTATTGGGAATCATATTTACTGAACAGAAAAACTGTGCTGTTTAAAGCAGAATTTTCCTTGCATTCTTGTAGTACTACCGAGTATCCTTGGGTACGTTCCGCCGCTTCATGTGCCGAGGAAGGCCACAACGGTTCTGCAGTGCACTTCGAGAAATTACGCGCTTCGTGATGTCCCTACTGCCGTCTCTGGCAGGTCGATGGCGCGTTGCCAACGCTTCGTCGGCTATCCGCAATACGCTGGCAATCCATCCGCATTACAGCCGCTGTCACTGGGATGAGCATCGGCCAGCCAGGACATCTTCCAATACCACATAACTTCTGCCAAAGACTCCGCATGCTTTTCACTTTATTAAAAAAGAAGCATCCATGCACATCTACAGCAGCCTCAGCTCCCAGCACCCTAGTGCGGGACTCAACACCGCCCCCGAGTGTCTGGAAACAACCAGACACCGATGAACAACACCGCCGTACAACAACGCCTTGCGCATCTGGAAAACGTGGACACGAAGGCACGGTCGCTCACTGAAGCACGAGTCTCCAAATGGGGGTTGGACAGTTTCGGAAAAATTTTGTACTGATAATGAGCGAGACATTGATAACGATGAGACCTGAGTATTACGTAAGTCAACGATTCATTCAAAGTGCAAAAGGAGCCAACGCATCGGAAATAAATCCTTTCACTCGTCCCTGATCAGCGCAGACAGTACACGGTTGCGTGGGGGGGGGGGGGGACACAGACCACCTCCTGCATTCGCAGTGCGTCGTCAACAGCCACCGGCCCTGCCAGCCAGCCTCAGCGACCGTCTCCCACTGGTGCCGGTCCCGCCTCGTCCGCCTGTCGTCCCTCCTCGGACTGGGCGTGACCGAGAGCCGTGCCTACTGCAAAGAACCGCTGGCGTCTCCTCGCACGAGGCCGACTTCTTAGTCCGCCTAGCCGCACGCGTGCTCTTCTCAGGGTCGCTTATTTTATGCGGGGTCTTAGTATTTTCGCGCGATGAGACCTTGGCACGTTTGTTCACGAGGTTCTTGGCTCGATCCGAATACTCAGGCTCCTCGGACTTCGGCACCATTGACGAAGTCCTTTTACGCGAGTTGCTAGCCGCCTTCGTCCTTCTGCCCGCTGCTGTTTTGGCACCTCTTTCCACGAGGGCATCCTCATTGTTTTCCTCCCCTCGCTTCTTGGACTTCGGAGCCTTGGACGAAGCCCTTTTCTTCGGCGAATGGCGAGCTTTACCATCTGACAAAATTGGCAGACAATCCAGACGATTATTCACGCAACAAATCCAAACTTATCATAAGCAAAAGGCTTTAAACCACTTCGCGCACGCAGTGAAGTGTGCCAAACAGCCTGTCACGCGGCACTATAGACAGCAAGCAATCCAAATGAAGACGTTGCACACAGCGCCCATGGTTTCGCTATAGCAACAAGGGCCACTATGGTAAGCCTCCTGCAGTTTTCCTGGGTATCCAGTGAGTGCGCACGGCAGCTGGTCCCCTGCCGTGCCGCTGCTCAGAGGAAGCGAGCGCCTGACGAGGCCGGTTCGCACCGCTGTAGCCTTTAGGGGCGGGCGCAACAGAGGCTGGCGCCCGGAGTCGAGCCGGACGTGATGCGCGCAACAACTTTAGCCCAGGTGTGCTTGCAGCTAGAAGTTGGGGTCACTTGTGATACTGTGTCTATATTGACATATTTCATGAATACCCACCGGTAGAGGGCACACGCAATAAATAATAACGAAAAAACGGATGCAAGGCAGTACCTTTAGGCGCTCGTGGCCCAGGGCTGCCTGCGAACCATATCGTCCTGCCGTTATTATCCACCAGATTCTTCATGCCGGGCTGGTAGTAGCACTGCAGCCAGGCCTGAAACAAAATTAGCGCGCTTCGAAAATCTCCCGACGTCAGGTTTGTTGGTGTAAGCGTGCCATTTTCCGAGCGGGTTCGAACCTCAATGATGCCATGTGCCTTCAGCGCCAATATGGACGCTTTAGTCGCTTGTGCTCCAGAAGGGGGGGGGGGGGGAGGGAGCGGCGGCGCGCATCGAGTTTCTTTTTTTACAGAAAAAAGCGACGTGTGTTCGTGGGTGTGCTGGCGCGCCCGTAGCAATTCTTGGTGTCAAGCTCGCCTCAAAGCATCTCTCCACCATTCCGAACGCCAACCAATGCTTCCCAAGGAAGCAAGGCCCCACAGAACTCTGCACCCTCTCACCTCGAATGCGTCAACCTCATCCCCTTCTTCCTTCTTGATGGCCGGCTGCGGTTCCAGCGCCTCCAGCTGCACGTCGTAGCGTTTACCGCCGCCCATGGTGACCACCTCGGTGGCCAGCTGGTGGCACATGTGCAGCACGTCCGTCTGACCCACCTTCAGCTCTAGCGGCAGCGGCGCCAGCACGTCCCGCGCGCTCTCAAACGGGCGTACAGACAGCCTGGTCAAACAGACAGGTGGGTCACAGCGGCGGAACATAGGCATCCGACTGGTGTGAGCAAATATGGCGACACATGTTAACATTTTAGCCCAATCGGGCTACTTTCTATCCTTTTCTTACTTCGAACACCTGTTTTTCTCATTTCGGCGTGAACCGGTGGGGTACATTCAGGCTTGGCCTCTCCGAAAATACATTATGAAAATGCCTCTGCATGTTTCAACACCTGGTCTTCACCTGGCACCTGAAGCATTCATTCTTCGCCGTACGTTTCGCCACTCGGTAGCCAACACCGCATTGTCTGTACACCATTTGTCTTAATTCTGCATTTCAGGAACAGACAGTAGCTACGCAACAAAATAACTCCATTAGTTTTGGCGGGATTAAGTCGTATAAAAACCTCAAATCATGTTCTGCTAGCCTTTTTGCAAGAGCTTCTGTAGCTGGTTTGAGCTACGACCAGACTTGCGCCAGGCTCCTAAGATTTCCTCCCGGTATACGTTCCTAGTTCTAGAAGCAAGAATAACTCAGTACTAGTTTGGAATGAAATCGAAGGCCTAAGCAAAGCCAGGATCCAACACTGAATTTTGTTGAGGGAACCAGCGGGAACCAGGATCCAATACCGACCACTTCAATTGTTCTGCAGGAAACAGCAGGAACCAAGATCCAGCCTGACACTAAACCAGGGATCTTCCAAGAACCAAGATCCGACTTGTAATATGCACAAGAATCAAAACGAAGTAAGGCCCAGTCTGCAATTATGCCCAGATATCCAGCAAAAACCAAGGTCCAGCACGGAATACGGCCCGACGGTGTGTATCTGGCAAGAACCCAAATACAGCCTGGAATGATATTAAAGACATAAGAGCCATGATCCACTTTACGCTCAGCGAAGACAGCAAAAACCAGGATCTCACCAAAAATTCCTGCCAGGAACCAGTGTGCACCGCCACCTGTATCTATATTTCGCGCGTGGCACGAGTAAATATTACAGAACATATGCAGGCTATCTTATATTTCAGCTAGCATGCCTTCCATCGCAGGTGATAATCAAAAGATAACCCATGCTGGCGGTTGCGAATGAGCCAACGAGTCCGTGACAAACCAATCGTAACCAGGAACCAGACCCTAGTCTGTGTGAAGGAACTAGGATCCTTGATTTGTTTGTGAAAAAGCAATGGAAATCAGGAATGAGTGACTGGAGTTTGCAACACGGTCATTTGAATCAAGCAGCCCGGAGATTATAGTTACCAAACAGCCAGCTGAAATCAGGATCCAAGATCTTGCGTCCATTACGTAAATGTGGAAACTAGGCATACGTCTGGTTGCACACAACCTCCAGAACTGATTACGACTAACTGGTTGTAAAGCGCCCAGAGCTGGTATCGTCATCCCAGCTCGAAAGTTATATAAGAGATGTTGCGGATGCCGAGGCATGTAGGGAGCAGGATATTGCTGGCATCACGGCGTTGCTGAGACTACATGGCGTCGCCTGTCCCTCGCCCTGGGCAATAAAGGGGCGGGAGTAACGCAGGGAATCGAACCACGTCCCTCTAGTTTCCCAAACGCGCAGCTCGCCCGATGCACTACCACCATTACCTTGCCGAGACATGAGCGGGGAACGTCTTTATCTTGATCGATGTAAACAACAATGCTCGTGCTCATGCTCAAACGAGCTCATGCGTTATAACAAATTACGGCATTTTAGAAATGATGTCAGCCAGCTCTCGTTCTAAACATGCTGGCTCAATGCTCAGTGCTCCATGCCAAGACTAAGGGATTAGCATGCAACTTATCTCACTTTCCTACATTGGCCTATAACTTGTGCAATCCTCGGAGTTTTACTAAGTTCCGCAATTTTCGTCCCTAGGACTTTCTATCAGCCGCGTCTAACTACTAAAAACGAGCTGTCAGAAGGTGCTACAGCCAGTTGCTGCCAACCTTACTACCAGGCCGCCACCTCACGTTGCCCACCTGTGCAGGACCTCAGCGCGCAGGTAGTTGCCGACCCCGTTGAAGTAGCGCTGATCCAGCATGGCCTCGCATATAGGCTTGTTGAAGACGGAGACGGCCAGATTGTCGAGCACGTTGGCACGGAAGAGGTCGGCCTCCTGCAGGATGCACGGGCCGCGGTCCTTCGACCACTCGGGACTCGCTACCCACCGGCCGAAGCCGCGCATGTCCACGAAGCTCAGCGTGTAGGACGGCTCGCCGGCCGTGCGGAAGCTGAAGCAGCAGTCGCAGTCGATCTCTGCTCCGATACCGACCCTCGGGCGGTGCGAGGCGCCATCAGTGATCAGACTCATCTTCTGAGACGAACTAAGCACAATACTATTACCTGTGCGTTGGTGAAACGAAACAAACAGCGTTGTTTCTATCGGGGAAACCCTTTGATAAAACGTGCACCCGTGCCCACATAACACCCCCACTGCACTTTTTTAAGGTCGCGTTTAAGGATTCCGTCCCTCGTAAGCTACGTTACACATGAATAAAAAGGGGGGGAAGAGCATGACCGAAACGTAACCAGGGGCGATGGGCGTTTTGGATAACATAACGCTACACTAAGGTGTGATTGCATCTCATGTTAAAATACTTTATATTGCACATCTTAAAAAAAAACGGTTTACGGACGACAGCGCATGACGCTCAGATTTAATCTAACTTTCAAATAGGTGTAGAAGGACCCTACGCCAGCATTCCACGAGGTCCAAGCCTTAATGTTACCCGAGGTCACTGATTTAAGTTGACTTCAGTTAACTACTTCGGGCCATGGGCCAACTCGATGGTATTTTGGGACACTGATTTCGAATTTGACTCCTATTACATATCATTCTCACCCATTCAGTTTTCTATCACAACCACATGACGTGGTGTTAACTTTAACGCCATGATGTGGCGTTAACTTCACGCCGCCACAAACTAGTCATGCGTTGTTATCTAATCTGACCTGTTAATTAAAACGAAATTATGTTCAATGGCTGCATTAGATGCGCAAAGCTTCAATGAGTCTTGCACATCTTATTGCCTAGTGGTCATCCACAGAGAATGTTTCGTGATATTTGGAAACAATACCTGCCGCAGGACACTACATGCTAACCTCGAAGCTTTAAGCTGGATATCGGTAAATCCTGCCACGGTAAACAACACACTCTCCTTTGCCCCGTGAATCTTACTTACGGGGCGATGTCACACCGCTCCCGGTAAGACGATGGGGAATGTCAGGATAAGTGTTGCCCGTTCGCACCGCGTGTGGCACTTTCGGTCAAACGCGAGACAAAATTCTGGTTGTGCCAGCTGAGTGACCCATTCCGTCAATTTGGAATCTCTGCAAGAATGATTTGGCCTGCAATGTCGGTGACCAGAAAACGTTAGACTGCAAATGCCACTCATGATGTAAATTGAGACCAGACAAAGTGTAACTTGACAAAACATTTACCTTCCGGGAGTTTTGAGCACTTCTCGTGGTCGGCTGGAATCAATGACCAAAGTGACCTCGGGTGACTCTTTTGACCTCGTTTTATCTCCAAGGTATGTTGGACGCGGATTCCGCTTTGAAAACCTATTTCGGACAATTTCCACTCATCTGGCTAACGTTACTCCACTTCTCAGGCCCCATTTATATGACATGAGTATGTGACACACGTCTACATGAATGTCAGTTTTAATCATGCTGAAAATATCTCCGAACTACGATCATTCAGGTTGATGACGGGTCATTGCGCATGATGGGGCAATCTGATGTTTTGCTTCAACTTACCACACTTTGGCATGCTTGGGTGTGTCAGCAGTCTTCGTGAATTTGAAGCACCCAGTCATTCCAAAATTGAAGCGAATTGTCCATTCCTCCGGTTTGTAGGATGCATTTGGGCATTTCGATTTAAGTGGCTTCACTGTCAACATAAGCTCTTTCCCTCGAGACCATGACGTCAGAGTGTAACACGCGTTGTCACCGAGGCGTTTGTTGAAATCCACCAGCCTTGGCTCTCTGTTGGCGGGCAGCCGCTCCACAATTTTGCCGATGAATGATTTTGAATCACTCACTCTCTTGATAAACAGCGAAGATAGATGGAGCTCCGGACCTTCAGGCATGACTGCGTCTGTCTGGACCACCCTGGAACATGAAAACGCTTGGTAGGTTCTCATGGCAACCATAATTGAAAAAATACTCAAAATAATAGCATAACTTAAACATTTTTTCAACGACCAGTCCTTGCGGGTGCTAAGTGAAGGAGCTGACACACTGAACACGCACGCAAAGACACCTTGCGTTGAGTGGACGATATTAGTGTGCATTATTTTTGGATGCCTTTAACATCATAACAGGTTTTTCTGACTGATCCGACCCCTGGCTGCCGGGATACCTGACAGGAACCGGGTGTGATGTGATGAGTACCAGGGACGCATGCGGGTTGTCGGAAACAAACTCCATGTTGGCGACCGCCCTCCCCCGCCATGGCGTGTAATGGAACCTGATAAAAATGCCGGCATGGCGTTTACTGATTTTTTGTCATAAAATAAATGCGTCGAGGCTATTGAGGCGCATGTAGCACTATAATTAATCTAGAAGACTCCTTTCAGGCATTTCTCTGAAACCAGCGTACGACCTGCTTACTAAGACAAAATCAGCGATTGTCCAGCTGTCATATCTTGTTCTCCAAGTGTCCACTGCAAGGTCAGTGTCGTCAGACATTCTTAGGAGTCCAAGGAAACGCCCATGCTTCCAATGCCAGAGCCGGATTAATGTTCGCCTAATTTCGCCACTACTATTGCCAGCCCTGCTGTAATGAATCTGTCTTGTTTCCCCAGCGTACCTCGCGAGAACAGTGGGCGTGCTCTTTTGCCGTAGCAGCGGGCTTCGCTTAAAAATGACTAAATTTCGCGACTTCTTATTACACCCGTTATAAATTATTCTGGGCTGGATATGTGCGGTCTCCCTGACATTCCTAACAGCAAGAATTTAAGCAATGCGTTCAATCGCCACTGGCGCTCACTTTTTTCGCCACAACGAATGAATAACTTACTTAATAGGTTGCGTAGCCTGAGTAGGTTACTGCTGCCGACCGCAGGCGCGCGTGCGCGGTTCGTCGCTCTTACTTAAGACGCTCGCCGACGGCGACCGAGCTATCAGCCGGCGACATTTTGACGACGCAAAAAATGTGCAATGGCAATCTTATAGCTGAATTAATCCTTGGGCGGGATAGCGCACAGAGAGACGAATAAGTACATGGTAAACGCGGAAAATAGGTCGGCGCATGCAGCGATGTACATTTCGCGGCGACCCTGGCTACAGATTAAGCGACAGCCTGTTGCATTTGATACCGTTTTTTCGAGATGCGGATACTCCTGCCGTGCCTTGGAATCGCTGGCGCCATGAAAAGTCACGCAAATTCGCGTTGATCCCATGACTTGCGGACGGTACGTTGGTCGGCGCTCCGAAACTAGAATTGCGCATCCACCCTTACTGGCTGCCAAGCGCGGTATGAAACGTCCGCCAGCTGTGGGTGCCGAGGTATGGCATGGAACGTCCGCCAGCTCTGGTTACCGAGGTATGGCATGGAACGTCCGCCAGCTGTGGGTGCCGAGGCATGGCATGAAACGCGAAACCCAGTCAGCACGGGGAAACCGTCCTAACCGCTTCCTTGCACGGGACATGGGACCCGAGCGACGTGAATCTGCCGCCACGCGTTTTCCTTTTTATTACCCAGCACTATGTGCCAATGGTCGCTCCGACCTGAGGTTACCGACATGTGGGAAGGGCTGCGAACGGCTGCTTGGCTGTTTCGCGCCGCTCGCATTCCACCGCTACCAGTACAAAACCAATGGACGAAAGGAGCACCTTGCTTCAAGTGCCACGCGCCAGCCGCCAGCCGCGTGCCCAAGAAACTCGGCACCGCGCGGTATTTCATGCGCACGTGCATCATATCCGAATGATGCCATTTGCCGACTCGCCGTGCGGCCCGAGCACGACGAAGAATGGGACAGACGGGACAGATACACGCCAAACCAAACAATATATGGACAAAATTGACCCACCCCTTCGCTGGACAACTGTTGATCTGGTTTGGGGGTGCGCTTACTATTACCTGAACAGTTCTCAGTCAGCTAATTGCTATTATTTGTCAGATTTACCTAAACACGACCGGAAACATGACTCCTCAACCTCTCGTCCTGTGTTGATAGCATATTCCGTCTAGCTTAATTACCACGCCTCGTTTGGTTTACAATAGTAATTTCACAAACTGACAGGACAGCTTAAGTAAACCTTGATTCAATAACTCACAGCGTAAGAAGCGGAGAAACATATAGCGAAGCGACGAGCGATATTCCATCATATTCCGCCTGGCACCATGGATGAATGGGCAGCGGAACTCCGACTAAAATAGAGTAATTTTGCTGACCACCCGTCACACCGCGTGCTCCGGGAACGTTAACACGGACAACGAGGCCTGATTATTGTTCCTGAATGACGCCGTAGATGGATGGAGATTGCACCAATGAAAACTTGAGTTGAACGGTTCCATAGAGTACACAGGTGCCAATCTTGGTCTTACGGCCAAGCCGATGGGGCACCAAGCCGCCATGATACGGAAATACTTTATGTAATCATCCGAGGATTACAACTGCAAACGTTACATGACCGAATTCCTAGTCCCGTGTTCAGCTTTCATATCAAGCTCCCAAATTCCTCACTGCGGTTGCGGTTGCCGCTAGGTTTCGTTGCGCACTCCTGACCCTTAAGAAATCCGCTCTGATCGTCACTGCCCACGCCGATTCAGCGTTGGCAGCAACAGCATCCATAGATGACCGTAGTCGCTCCCCAACGTCGCCGCGAAGCATCTGTCGCTCTCCGCAGCCTCTTCAAAGCGCATTCCGGCGCATCCCTTGAAGTTAGGTACTACAGGAACGGAACCTACTTTCAAGGTAGGCAACCCGAAACAAGCCCAGGGCGGCTTACTTCAAGTATTCGGCAGCGGCGACTCAACGTAGATCGGTGGTATTCGGCTACATGGGAAAATACACGGAACGACAACTGGGTCGTAAATCCGGGCAATGAAGCGGCGCATGTGGTGATGTAATGATCCAGATGATAGTTTCGGCGACAGCGTGGTGCGTTCGCCACCGCTTTTCGAAATGCCTACAATCCCGACAAACAAATGTTCGCCACACAAATCGTGCAGTGCGTTGGTCAGCGCTTTGAAGTTAGATTGAGTCACCACCGGCTTTAGCTGCCGAGACGTAGCATTAAACGTGGAAAACCAGCTGTCGAAAACGGGCAAATCTAGATGGACAGCTCGCGTGCGCGTGATGTCCGGTCCGTGCAATCGCGCACCTGGCCTCACCTGGCGCGTGACGCCAGGTGTAGTGACGGCAAGCTAGGGCAAATGTGGTCAGTTCCTTTCCAGCAAATCACAGATTTCACATTCAAAAGCTTAGACCGAATCACACATGGCAAATCCGACCTGGCTTATCAAAGATGACCTGGCGTAGCCGAGGCGATAGTACCGGAACGTAAGTAATGCGCTGCGGAGTGGCATAGATACAAGAAGCCTGAGACGCTCTTACGATTTTCCTAAGACAAATAAGCGTTATTCAGTGTTGATGATGATTTGGGGATTTAGGGCGCATCGACTGTTATTCAGTGTTAAATCTCTTTGACATCTGGGGGGAAAATGACACCTTTTCATTGTTTTCATTGTCATCCTCACACTATTTGTTCCATCTTTTCCACCAAAAAACAGATCAATAAACATTTTTCTAAAGGCACTATTGACTGCCATTCAGAGCTTAGCAAAGGATTTGAGCTATAGGCTAAAGTTCCCACATTTCCTATGGGCAATGTTTGCATCATGTGGTGCATTCAATGGCTACGATCTGATTTCACGTTTCAGGCGATCCAACAGAAGAACCAGGGCCCATACTTCATAATATTCCGCATCCTGCAAAATGTCATCTACAGGAAATGGGGGAGACGCTGCCTACTCCCTGGACCATCATGCTGTGCATCCTACAGGTCTCATGCGGTCTTTGTTTGACCTGACCTGACCTTGATCTGTGCACCATAATATAATCCTTAGGCCCAATGCATCTTCTTTTAGTTCATGACGAATTTAAATGAGCCACATGCCTACAGAACATGTATTGTAGGCTCACATAGAAAAACATGCTAAAAATGAACAATATTTGATGACAACAAGGCAGCAAGCATCAACAAACTCTATCAGCATGGAATGAGGCTGGAAGCTGCAATCTACATGCTAATAGCATATCCAACATCGCTGAAGTGTTCTATCACATCACACGGTCATGGGCCATGGAGATACAAACACACCACAAGGTAATGACGGGGGTATTTATTATTTGGAGACAATTGCAACCAGTCCAAATGCAGTATAACTTAAAATGTCACTGATCAGACGCGCTGGTGTAGTTCTAACGTGCCTTGATCTGTCCACAACCCACCGATCCACAGCCACGCTCAAAGCAAGGCGATATACAAAATAAACGACTCGGGATCGTGACACGAGCGCCAGATTAGCCCCCCCCCCCCCCCCCCCCGATAGTTTCATCCAACCCGACAGCGAATGTCGATTGCCACCCTAGACGCGGCACCGACTTACGCCTGTCAGCGAGACCGGATGAAGTTCTTAGGCGTATGAAACGATACCTCGGAGTTTGGTCATGTAGTTCAGTAAAACTGAGTCAAAATAATCGTGGTTTTATACGTACATTTACTTACCCCCTAACACCATGCATTTTTTGTGGTTTCCGGCCGCATTTCTTCAGATGAGAAGGGGCCCGTTTTAAAGCTGCTCTTTGTGGCTTATATGACTGAACTGAAGCCAACTACAGGCTAACTAACAACATTTTATCGAAATGATTAATCACGTTGCATAGAAACCGTTGAAGTATTGTTTTTGCCCTAACTGTAATGGGAGGATGCATCTTTTACTATTCGTCGCTGCTGCGTTCAAGTGTCACCCAGACCTCCATCCTAGATTTTTATCGGCTATCTAACAGTCATTTGTAAAAAAACAAACTATGGATCAAAGAAAGTGCGTTACTGTTTTCTCTACGTCTTTGAAATGTCAAGTTGTTCCACGCGAGTTTTGGGGCACTACAATGACTTGTGACAATGACAAGTGGATTCTGACAAAATTTTGATTTAGCAGCACTGGATGCGACCTGAAAAAACGCGGGGCGCACGTTGAACGGACGTACAGATTTGTGTGGGGTCCTGCATAGGTGAAAGGTATAGTGTTTGATTTATGCAATGGCACATTGGTGGAACAACCATCAAAATGTGCCCATCCATGGTGCCCTTGGTTAAATTTTCTGAGACCTGGCGTTGAGGAATGCATATCATTTAGGTGAATAGTTTACTTAAACGACGCCTCCGGGCCGCTTGTACACAGTCAGGTCGGGCCCCCAGCCTCAAAGACCATAGTGCACCATGCACACCTACGAATACGGGTGGGACGAATACTGAGAGTAGGTCAGTGCTGGGCTGTGAGCTGTGTGTGGATGCCATTTTTTCAACCGACCTCAATATAATAGGCATGTAGTATTCTATGCAGCGGTGGAGGCTCCCCTAACTTGGTTTCGGACTGTGCACCCAATCTTGTACAAGAGCATGCGGCATGGAAAATCCATCTGTGAACATATTTTGTGGGAACATTTGGTTATTTCTCACTAAGCGGTCCTCCCCAACATGTTTCAAAATTATGTCCGTCATATGTACATCAGTTTTTTGTGTAGCCAGTGAGTATCAGTATGTTCCAGTATGACCGGAACATACGTCAGATTTGAATATTACCATCGCGGAAAGCATTCGGAATACAATTGGCTTTTTGGACCATCAGTCGATGGTTTAGATAGATCCTTTGCAAGCAGCGTCCACCGAAAGCCCAGTGACGCCGGCAAATGCCTAATTGGTGGAGGTAGACGTCCCGACAGGCACCGACCCAATGTGACACGGGACAACATCCATCGTGCCATTCAATACTGCCCGCCATGGCCCCTCGTACACAGGAGCTTATGCGAGTCCAGCCAATCCCTGCCGCCGATTATGACGAGCGTACTGTGGAGGATCGCATCAACCGGCCCACGTCACAGTCTGTAGCACTGAAAAACAACAAACCAAAACAGATCACCAGAACACGCATCAAACGTCCTTAAAAAAGACAACGATGCCCTTGGCTTCAAAGCTAGTGAGAAAAACTGCACAACGTCGTCCATCACAACTGCCAAAACAAAAGATCCAATTGATATCTTCCAATATAGAAGTTATTACCAGTCCAACTACAACCCCTCTGGTCATGAAAGATCAATTTTCCCGTGATACGGCTCCATTTAAAGAAAACGACGTCACATATCATCTTCACTTTGACCACATGCGCGTAAAACCCTTAATCTGTATGGACGTGTTAGGATGTCCTAATGGTCCCAATTTTATCACGTCCATTAGGACGTGTAGCACCGGATCGTCGAGTGTTTTTTCTTTATGTCGCTGATGAATGCCGTTGCCTGTCACAGATTGGCGTATGTGGTCCACGAATATGTAGGCCCGTATTGCGATACACGTGTGGTAGGATTGCATTATGTCTGCATTGCAAAGACTGATAAGCCTACGCGTGGAATCTGTGTTAAACCTGTACCGTGATAACTTGACTGTTGCAAATATGTCATTATATCAACTCTGTCCAAAACAGTCACTGCAAAAAGCCGAATGCAGAACGGAACGTTGGCTATGGTTGATTCTTTATGGTTGGCAATGTCATACAACATAACAACCTACACCTTCTTTTTGCAAGAGCTTTGGTAACATTTTAAACGAAAGATTGCAATAAGCGTACTTAAGCCCGTGCATAAACGTCCCGTGCAGTGGCTCGAATCTCATTCAAAGATCATAAGAGATGACATCTGCGTCAGATCGTATATCTTAGATATCAGATACAACCATCAGATCTGATATCTCCATCAGTCATCAGAAAGATAGCCATCTGATCGATCCAAAAAACTTCCAAGAAGATCATCCATGCTGAGTCCACCGTCTTTTTTAATGTATGCATGATATACCCATAACATCGGGCTAGAGGACTCAACAGGTTGGTTAACTCATGTGAACCCATATGGAATGGAGGGAAATGATTACATTGGGTAGTGTTTTGTAAGACGAAGGTCGTGGGCACAGGCGGGTATGGATGGGAGGATGTCGGGCTTTGCGCCGTTTGCGCCGCTTTAGTTATAATCGGTCCCACTCATACATAGCATGGTAGACATGCTCTTCAGCCATGATAAACGTAAACAAATAAGTCTTCCGGCGTACTTTACTGAAACTGTCCATTACTTGAACTCAAGTTCTGGAAAATTCAAACGGCTGAGTAGCGCGTGAGCACAGCTGATTAGGAATGGGCAGCGGGTTGGACGTGGGCACACCGTGGGTGACGAGGCGAAATCGGCCATGGACATTATAACCCGTGAAAGTCCACAGTACACACTACTCTGGCTGTTGCTACTTTGGTCAAACTACTTTATTTGTGCTCTAAGGGCGCGTCGACTATGCTGGTCATTTTGGTGCCCTCAATGAGCTATCAGACCATGCATTTGGTCAAGTCACGAGTATCCTTCAGTCACGTCGCTCTCACCAAACTAAAATTGAGATAAAAATCAAGTGCCTTCATGCACGAATGCAGCTTCACATATATGGAGTCTGTCGACAGTGATCCAGGACGTCTGCGAATCCCACACATCGACGTAAGATAACAATGCTACGAGGAGTTTTACATCGCTGCAGGGAGCTTATCCAGCCAGCTGCGCAGGGGCCGCTGTCCAAAAGTACTGCACCTCACTGCACCGTTTTCACGGAGAGCTACTACTACGTCCTCGAGCGTGAGCCGTTCATCGTACCCATCACACACTGAGGCGCGCTGGCGCCCGGAAGAAACGAACGGTTTGTGTACGCCTGGCCCAGTCGCAGTCTACCTAGACCTCCCACCTGCTCTTGCGGTGTGAAGCGTCCCACTCGTCAGGCGTTTAAATTCCTTCCAGGGGCTGCTGGTGGCATTCCGCCTCCTCCGCCGCGTTTTTGCACACCTTCCGTAACAGCCTTCTGCGGGTCGCGGGCTGGCGGATCAATAAAAAGTGGACGGCACTGACTGCTAGCCACCAGCGCAGCCTCGTCTGCACGTTCGTTCACAGAAATTCCAGCATGGCTGAGAATCCACATGAATTTAACAAAAAGCCCTAGTCGCTCGCAAGCCGAAAGCCGCCCCACATTGAGCAGACACGTGGGAATAACCGCTTGACTCGGAGGTCGGGTCTAGAGATAAAAGTGAGCCCGTCGAATCACTGAGGATAAAAACGTGCTTCGCGATATCACTAAACCTGCGGCGCTGCAAGAATGGCGGTGAACTCAGTCGAAAACATAGCCATTCGAGATGGTGGCCACGGCAACTATCACCTAAGACAAGAGCACATCCAGTTCCAGCTGATCCCATAAAACCATCCGTAAAAATCTTCAAGAGATCCGTCCTTTAAGGAGATTCCTTCCGCTGCATGCTGCTCTAACCTCACCCGGGATGAGGATCCTCTCTGGTATAAGCGTAGGGTCTGATCACACACTGGACATGAAATCACATCTTTTAAGGGCGGCTGCTGCTGATCTGATGGCATCATCGCGATCTCGTATATCTGGATGCCTGCCTCCTGCATCCCGCCTCTGATGTGTAGAAGCATCGGCTTCGAATAGCCTTTTCGCCCCCTCCGAAAGAAGACGAGCAGGCGCGAGAACAAACCATACACCAGGCGAGCCTGGAACTTCGCTTCTTTGACAGCGTAGTCAATGCAACTCTCGCCCCGGAGCCAGGGGTGGCTCTTTAGCTTCCACCAGCGAAAAGAAAAGGCTGTCTGAAACACTTAAGCTCGCTACAGACACAGGAATGGTGAAGAGTCTAAACGTTTTCCTTTTGGTTTGGGGCGCTGTCATATACAATGCAAGCATAACCG
>NW_023596921.1:46039238-46104689 GCF_011947565.3 Pollicipes pollicipes | reverse complement strand
CTGGCGCTCGTGTCACGATCCCGAGTCGTTTATTTTGTATATCGCCTTGCTTTGAGCGTGGCTGTGGATCGGTGGGTTGTGGACAGATCAAGGCACGTTAGAACTACACCAGCGCGTCTGATCAGTGACATTTTAAGTTATACTGCATTTGGACTGGTTGCAATTGTCTCCAAATAATAAATACCCCCGTCATTACCTTGTGGTGTGTTTGTATCTCCATGGCCCATGACCGTGTGATGTGATAGAACACTTCAGCGATGTTGGATATGCTATTAGCATGTAGATTGCAGCTTCCAGCCTCATTCCATGCTGATAGAGTTTGTTGATGCTTGCTGCCTTGTTGTCATCAAATATTGTTCATTTTTAGCATGTTTTTCTATGTGAGCCTACAATACATGTTCTGTAGGCATGTGGCTCATTTAAATTCGTCATGAACTAAAAGAAGATGCATTGGGCCTAAGGATTATATTATGGTGCACAGATCAAGGTCAGGTCAGGTCAAACAAAGACCGCATGAGACCTGTAGGATGCACAGCATGATGGTCCAGGGAGTAGGCAGCGTCTCCCCCATTTCCTGTAGATGACATTTTGCAGGATGCGGAATATTATGAAGTATGGGCCCTGGTTCTTCTGTTGGATCGCCTGAAACGTGAAATCAGATCGTAGCCATTGAATGCACCACATGATGCAAACATTGCCCATAGGAAATGTGGGAACTTTAGCCTATAGCTCAAATCCTTTGCTAAGCTCTGAATGGCAGTCAATAGTGCCTTTAGAAAAATGTTTATTGATCTGTTTTTTGGTGGAAAAGATGGAACAAATAGTGTGAGGATGACAATGAAAACAATGAAAAGGTGTCATTTTCCCCCCAGATGTCAAAGAGATTTAACACTGAATAACAGTCGATGCGCCCTAAATCCCCAAATCATCATCAACACTGAATAACGCTTATTTGTCTTAGGAAAATCGTAAGAGCGTCTCAGGCTTCTTGTATCTATGCCACTCCGCAGCGCATTACTTACGTTCCGGTACTATCGCCTCGGCTACGCCAGGTCATCTTTGATAAGCCAGGTCGGATTTGCCATGTGTGATTCGGTCTAAGCTTTTGAATGTGAAATCTGTGATTTGCTGGAAAGGAACTGACCACATTTGCCCTAGCTTGCCGTCACTACACCTGGCGTCACGCGCCAGGTGAGGCCAGGTGCGCGATTGCACGGACCGGACATCACGCGCACGCGAGCTGTCCATCTAGATTTGCCCGTTTTCGACAGCTGGTTTTCCACGTTTAATGCTACGTCTCGGCAGCTAAAGCCGGTGGTGACTCAATCTAACTTCAAAGCGCTGACCAACGCACTGCACGATTTGTGTGGCGAACATTTGTTTGTCGGGATTGTAGGCATTTCGAAAAGCGGTGGCGAACGCACCACGCTGTCGCCGAAACTATCATCTGGATCATTACATCACCACATGCGCCGCTTCATTGCCCGGATTTACGACCCAGTTGTCGTTCCGTGTATTTTCCCATGTAGCCGAATACCACCGATCTACGTTGAGTCGCCGCTGCCGAATACTTGAAGTAAGCCGCCCTGGGCTTGTTTCGGGTTGCCTACCTTGAAAGTAGGTTCCGTTCCTGTAGTACCTAACTTCAAGGGATGCGCCGGAATGCGCTTTGAAGAGGCTGCGGAGAGCGACAGATGCTTCGCGGCGACGTTGGGGAGCGACTACGGTCATCTATGGATGCTGTTGCTGCCAACGCTGAATCGGCGTGGGCAGTGACGATCAGAGCGGATTTCTTAAGGGTCAGGAGTGCGCAACGAAACCTAGCGGCAACCGCAACCGCAGTGAGGAATTTGGGAGCTTGATATGAAAGCTGAACACGGGACTAGGAATTCGGTCATGTAACGTTTGCAGTTGTAATCCTCGGATGATTACATAAAGTATTTCCGTATCATGGCGGCTTGGTGCCCCATCGGCTTGGCCGTAAGACCAAGATTGGCACCTGTGTACTCTATGGAACCGTTCAACTCAAGTTTTCATTGGTGCAATCTCCATCCATCTACGGCGTCATTCAGGAACAATAATCAGGCCTCGTTGTCCGTGTTAACGTTCCCGGAGCACGCGGTGTGACGGGTGGTCAGCAAAATTACTCTATTTTAGTCGGAGTTCCGCTGCCCATTCATCCATGGTGCCAGGCGGAATATGATGGAATATCGCTCGTCGCTTCGCTATATGTTTCTCCGCTTCTTACGCTGTGAGTTATTGAATCAAGGTTTACTTAAGCTGTCCTGTCAGTTTGTGAAATTACTATTGTAAACCAAACGAGGCGTGGTAATTAAGCTAGACGGAATATGCTATCAACACAGGACGAGAGGTTGAGGAGTCATGTTTCCGGTCGTGTTTAGGTAAATCTGACAAATAATAGCAATTAGCTGACTGAGAACTGTTCAGGTAATAGTAAGCGCACCCCCAAACCAGATCAACAGTTGTCCAGCGAAGGGGTGGGTCAATTTTGTCCATATATTGTTTGGTTTGGCGTGTATCTGTCCCGTCTGTCCCATTCTTCGTCGTGCTCGGGCCGCACGGCGAGTCGGCAAATGGCATCATTCGGATATGATGCACGTGCGCATGAAATACCGCGCGGTGCCGAGTTTCTTGGGCACGCGGCTGGCGGCTGGCGCGTGGCACTTGAAGCAAGGTGCTCCTTTCGTCCATTGGTTTTGTACTGGTAGCGGTGGAATGCGAGCGGCGCGAAACAGCCAAGCAGCCGTTCGCAGCCCTTCCCACATGTCGGTAACCTCAGGTCGGAGCGACCATTGGCACATAGTGCTGGGTAATAAAAAGGAAAACGCGTGGCGGCAGATTCACGTCGCTCGGGTCCCATGTCCCGTGCAAGGAAGCGGTTAGGACGGTTTCCCCGTGCTGACTGGGTTTCGCGTTTCATGCCATGCCTCGGCACCCACAGCTGGCGGACGTTCCATGCCATACCTCGGTAACCAGAGCTGGCGGACGTTCCATGCCATACCTCGGCACCCACAGCTGGCGGACGTTTCATACCGCGCTTGGCAGCCAGTAAGGGTGGATGCGCAATTCTAGTTTCGGAGCGCCGACCAACGTACCGTCCGCAAGTCATGGGATCAACGCGAATTTGCGTGACTTTTCATGGCGCCAGCGATTCCAAGGCACGGCAGGAGTATCCGCATCTCGAAAAAACGGTATCAAATGCAACAGGCTGTCGCTTAATCTGTAGCCAGGGTCGCCGCGAAATGTACATCGCTGCATGCGCCGACCTATTTTCCGCGTTTACCATGTACTTATTCGTCTCTCTGTGCGCTATCCCGCCCAAGGATTAATTCAGCTATAAGATTGCCATTGCACATTTTTTGCGTCGTCAAAATGTCGCCGGCTGATAGCTCGGTCGCCGTCGGCGAGCGTCTTAAGTAAGAGCGACGAACCGCGCACGCGCGCCTGCGGTCGGCAGCAGTAACCTACTCAGGCTACGCAACCTATTAAGTAAGTTATTCATTCGTTGTGGCGAAAAAAGTGAGCGCCAGTGGCGATTGAACGCATTGCTTAAATTCTTGCTGTTAGGAATGTCAGGGAGACCGCACATATCCAGCCCAGAATAATTTATAACGGGTGTAATAAGAAGTCGCGAAATTTAGTCATTTTTAAGCGAAGCCCGCTGCTACGGCAAAAGAGCACGCCCACTGTTCTCGCGAGGTACGCTGGGGAAACAAGACAGATTCATTACAGCAGGGCTGGCAATAGTAGTGGCGAAATTAGGCGAACATTAATCCGGCTCTGGCATTGGAAGCATGGGCGTTTCCTTGGACTCCTAAGAATGTCTGACGACACTGACCTTGCAGTGGACACTTGGAGAACAAGATATGACAGCTGGACAATCGCTGATTTTGTCTTAGTAAGCAGGTCGTACGCTGGTTTCAGAGAAATGCCTGAAAGGAGTCTTCTAGATTAATTATAGTGCTACATGCGCCTCAATAGCCTCGACGCATTTATTTTATGACAAAAAATCAGTAAACGCCATGCCGGCATTTTTATCAGGTTCCATTACACGCCATGGCGGGGGAGGGCGGTCGCCAACATGGAGTTTGTTTCCGACAACCCGCATGCGTCCCTGGTACTCATCACATCACACCCGGTTCCTGTCAGGTATCCCGGCAGCCAGGGGTCGGATCAGTCAGAAAAACCTGTTATGATGTTAAAGGCATCCAAAAATAATGCACACTAATATCGTCCACTCAACGCAAGGTGTCTTTGCGTGCGTGTTCAGTGTGTCAGCTCCTTCACTTAGCACCCGCAAGGACTGGTCGTTGAAAAAATGTTTAAGTTATGCTATTATTTTGAGTATTTTTTCAATTATGGTTGCCATGAGAACCTACCAAGCGTTTTCATGTTCCAGGGTGGTCCAGACAGACGCAGTCATGCCTGAAGGTCCGGAGCTCCATCTATCTTCGCTGTTTATCAAGAGAGTGAGTGATTCAAAATCATTCATCGGCAAAATTGTGGAGCGGCTGCCCGCCAACAGAGAGCCAAGGCTGGTGGATTTCAACAAACGCCTCGGTGACAACGCGTGTTACACTCTGACGTCATGGTCTCGAGGGAAAGAGCTTATGTTGACAGTGAAGCCACTTAAATCGAAATGCCCAAATGCATCCTACAAACCGGAGGAATGGACAATTCGCTTCAATTTTGGAATGACTGGGTGCTTCAAATTCACGAAGACTGCTGACACACCCAAGCATGCCAAAGTGTGGTAAGTTGAAGCAAAACATCAGATTGCCCCATCATGCGCAATGACCCGTCATCAACCTGAATGATCGTAGTTCGGAGATATTTTCAGCATGATTAAAACTGACATTCATGTAGACGTGTGTCACATACTCATGTCATATAAATGGGGCCTGAGAAGTGGAGTAACGTTAGCCAGATGAGTGGAAATTGTCCGAAATAGGTTTTCAAAGCGGAATCCGCGTCCAACATACCTTGGAGATAAAACGAGGTCAAAAGAGTCACCCGAGGTCACTTTGGTCATTGATTCCAGCCGACCACGAGAAGTGCTCAAAACTCCCGGAAGGTAAATGTTTTGTCAAGTTACACTTTGTCTGGTCTCAATTTACATCATGAGTGGCATTTGCAGTCTAACGTTTTCTGGTCACCGACATTGCAGGCCAAATCATTCTTGCAGAGATTCCAAATTGACGGAATGGGTCACTCAGCTGGCACAACCAGAATTTTGTCTCGCGTTTGACCGAAAGTGCCACACGCGGTGCGAACGGGCAACACTTATCCTGACATTCCCCATCGTCTTACCGGGAGCGGTGTGACATCGCCCCGTAAGTAAGATTCACGGGGCAAAGGAGAGTGTGTTGTTTACCGTGGCAGGATTTACCGATATCCAGCTTAAAGCTTCGAGGTTAGCATGTAGTGTCCTGCGGCAGGTATTGTTTCCAAATATCACGAAACATTCTCTGTGGATGACCACTAGGCAATAAGATGTGCAAGACTCATTGAAGCTTTGCGCATCTAATGCAGCCATTGAACATAATTTCGTTTTAATTAACAGGTCAGATTAGATAACAACGCATGACTAGTTTGTGGCGGCGTGAAGTTAACGCCACATCATGGCGTTAAAGTTAACACCACGTCATGTGGTTGTGATAGAAAACTGAATGGGTGAGAATGATATGTAATAGGAGTCAAATTCGAAATCAGTGTCCCAAAATACCATCGAGTTGGCCCATGGCCCGAAGTAGTTAACTGAAGTCAACTTAAATCAGTGACCTCGGGTAACATTAAGGCTTGGACCTCGTGGAATGCTGGCGTAGGGTCCTTCTACACCTATTTGAAAGTTAGATTAAATCTGAGCGTCATGCGCTGTCGTCCGTAAACCGTTTTTTTTTAAGATGTGCAATATAAAGTATTTTAACATGAGATGCAATCACACCTTAGTGTAGCGTTATGTTATCCAAAACGCCCATCGCCCCTGGTTACGTTTCGGTCATGCTCTTCCCCCCCTTTTTATTCATGTGTAACGTAGCTTACGAGGGACGGAATCCTTAAACGCGACCTTAAAAAAGTGCAGTGGGGGTGTTATGTGGGCACGGGTGCACGTTTTATCAAAGGGTTTCCCCGATAGAAACAACGCTGTTTGTTTCGTTTCACCAACGCACAGGTAATAGTATTGTGCTTAGTTCGTCTCAGAAGATGAGTCTGATCACTGATGGCGCCTCGCACCGCCCGAGGGTCGGTATCGGAGCAGAGATCGACTGCGACTGCTGCTTCAGCTTCCGCACGGCCGGCGAGCCGTCCTACACGCTGAGCTTCGTGGACATGCGCGGCTTCGGCCGGTGGGTAGCGAGTCCCGAGTGGTCGAAGGACCGCGGCCCGTGCATCCTGCAGGAGGCCGACCTCTTCCGTGCCAACGTGCTCGACAATCTGGCCGTCTCCGTCTTCAACAAGCCTATATGCGAGGCCATGCTGGATCAGCGCTACTTCAACGGGGTCGGCAACTACCTGCGCGCTGAGGTCCTGCACAGGTGGGCAACGTGAGGTGGCGGCCTGGTAGTAAGGTTGGCAGCAACTGGCTGTAGCACCTTCTGACAGCTCGTTTTTAGTAGTTAGACGCGGCTGATAGAAAGTCCTAGGGACGAAAATTGCGGAACTTAGTAAAACTCCGAGGATTGCACAAGTTATAGGCCAATGTAGGAAAGTGAGATAAGTTGCATGCTAATCCCTTAGTCTTGGCATGGAGCACTGAGCATTGAGCCAGCATGTTTAGAACGAGAGCTGGCTGACATCATTTCTAAAATGCCGTAATTTGTTATAACGCATGAGCTCGTTTGAGCATGAGCACGAGCATTGTTGTTTACATCGATCAAGATAAAGACGTTCCCCGCTCATATCTGGCAGGGTAATGGTGGTAGTGCATCGGGCGAGCTGCGCGTTTGGGAAACTAGAGGGACGTGGTTCGATTCCCTGCGTTACTCCCGCCCCTTTATTGCCCAGGGCGAGGGACAGGCGACGCCATGTAGTCTCAGCAACGCCGTGATGCCAGCAATATCCTGCTCCCTACATGCCTCGGCATCCGCAACATCTCTTATATAACTTTCGAGCTGGGATGACGATACCAGCTCTGGGCGCTTTACAACCAGTTAGTCGTAATCAGTTCTGGAGGTTGTGTGCAACCAGACGTATGCCTAGTTTCCACATTTACGTAATGGACGCAAGATCTTGGATCCTGATTTCAGCTGGTTGTTTGGTAACTATAATCTCCGGGCTCCTTGATTCAATGACCGTGTTGCAAACCCGGTCACTCATTCCTGATTTCCATTGCTTTTTTCACAAACAAATCAAGGATCCTAGTTCCTTCACACAGACTAGGGTCTGGTTCCTGGTTACGATTGGTTTGTCACGACTCGTTGGCTCATTCGCAACCGCCAGCATGGGTTATCTTTTGATTATCACCTGCGATGGAAGGCATGCAGCTGAAATATAAGATAGCCTGCATATGTCCTGTAATATTTACTCGTGCCACGCGCGAAATATAGATACAGGGCGGTGCACACTGGTTCCTGGCAGGAATTTTTGGTGAGATCCTGGTTTTTGCTGTTTCGCTGAGCGTAAAGTGGATCATGGCTCTTATGTCTTTAATATCATTCCAGGCTGGTATTGGGTTCTGCCAGATACACACCGTCGGCCGTATTCCGTGTTGGACCTTGGTTTTTGGCTGGATAATCGTGGGCATAATTGCGACGGGGCCCTTACTTCGTTTGATTTCTTGTGCATATTACAAGTCGGATCTTGGTTCTTGGCAAGATCCCTGGTTTAGTGTCAGGCTGGATCTGGTTCCTGCTGTTTCCTGCAGAACAATTGAAGTGGTCGGTATTGGATCCTGTTCCCGCTGGTTCCCCTCAACAAATTCAGTGTTGGATCCTGGCTTTGCTAGGCCTTCGATTTCATTCCAAACTAGTACTGAGTTTATTCTTGCTTCTAGAACTAGGAACGTATACCGGGAGGAAATCTTAGGAGCCTGGCGCAGTCTGGTCGTAGCTCAAACCAGCTACAGAAGCTCTTGCAAAAAGGCTAGCAGAACATGATTTGAGGTTTTTATACGACTTAATCCCGCCAAAACTAATGGAGTTATTTTGTTGCGTAGCTACCTGTCTGTTCCTGAAATGCAGAATTAAGACAAATGGTGTACAGACAATGCGGTGTTGGCTACCGAGTGGCGAAACGTACGGCGAAGAAGAATGCTCAGGTAGCCAGGTGAAGACCAGGTGTTGAAACATGCAGAGGCATTTACATAATGTATTTTCGGAGGAAGGCCAAGCCTGAATGTACCCCACCCAGTTCACGCCGAAATGAGAAAAACAGGTGTTCGAAGTAAGAAAAGGATAGAAAGTAGCCCGATTGGGCTAAAATGTTAACTATGTGTCGCCATATTTGCTCACACCCAGTCGGATTCCTATGGTCCCGCCGCCTGTGACCCACCTGTCTGTTTGACCAGGCTGTCTGTACGCCCGTTTGAGAGCGCAGCGGGACGTGCTGGCGCCGCTGCCGCTAGAGCTGAAGGTGGGTCAGACGGACGTGCTGCACATGTGCCACCAGCTGGCCACCGAGGTGGTCACCATGGCGGCGGTAAAACGCTACGACGTTGCAGCTGGAGGCGCTGGAACCGCAGCCGGCCGTCAAGAAGGAAGAAGGGGATGAGGTTTGACGCATTCGAGGTGAGAGGGTGCAGAGTTCTGGGGGCCTTGCTTCCTTGGGAAGCATTGGTTGGCGTTCGGAATGGTGGAGAGATGCTTTGAGGCGAGCTTGACACCAAGAATTGCTACGGGGCGCGCCAGCACACCCACGAACACACGTCGCTTTTTTCTGTAAAAAAAAGAAACTCGATGCGCGCCGCCGCTCCCTCCCCCCCCCCCCCCCTTCTGGAGCACAAGCGACTAAAGCGTCCATATTGGCGCTGAAGGCACATGGCATCATTGAGGTTCGAACCCGCTCGGAAATGGCACGCTTACACCAACAAACCTGACGTCTGGGAGATTTTCGAAGCGCGCTAATTTTGTTTCAGGCCTGCTGCAGTGCTACTACCAGCCCGCATGAAGAATCTGGTGGATAATAACGGCAGGACGATATGGTTCGCAGGCAGCCCTGGGCCACGAGCGCCTAAAGGTACTGCCTTGCATCCGTTTTTTTCGTTATTATTTATTGCGTGTGCCCTCTAACCGGTGGGTATTCATGAAATATGTCAATATAGACACAGTATCACAAGGGACCCAACTTCTAGTTGCAAGCACACCTGGGCTAAAGTTGTTGCGCGCATCACGCCGGCTCGACTCCGGGCGCCAGCCGCTGTTGCGCCCGCCCCTAAAGGCTGACAGCGGTGCGAACCCGGCCTCGTCAGGGCGCTCGCTTCCTCTGAGCAGCGGCACGGCAGGGGACCAGCTGCCGTGCGCACATCACTGGATACCCAGGAAAACTGCAGGAGGCTTACCATAGTGGCCCTTGTTGCTATAGCGAAACCATGGGCGCTGTGTGCAACGTCTTCATTGGATTGCTTGCTGTCTATAGTGCCGCGTGACAGGCTGTTTGGCACACTTCACTGCGTGCGCGAAGTGTTTAAAGCCTTTTTGCTTATGATAAGTTTGGATTTGTTGCGTGAATAATCGTCTGAATTGTCTGCCAATTTTGTCAGATGGTAAAGCTCGCCATTCGCCGAAGAAAAAGGGCTTCGTCCAAGGTTCCGAAGTCCAAGAGCGAGGGGAGGAAAAACAATGAGGATGCCCTCGTGCAAAGAGGTGCCAAAGCAGCAGCGGGCAAAGGACGAAGGCGGCTAGCAACTCGCGTAAAAGGACTTCGTCAATGGTGCCGAAGTCCGAGGAGCCTGAGTATTCGGATCGAGCCAAGAACCTCGTGAACAAACGTGCCAAGGTCTCATCGCGCGAAAATACTAAGACCCCGCATAAAATAAGCGACCCTGAGAAGAGCACGCGTGCGGCTAGGCGGACTAAGAAGTCGGCCTCGTGCGAGGAGACGCCAGCGGTTCTTTGCAGTGGCACGGCTCTCGGTCACGCCCAGTCCGAGGAGGACGACAGGCGGACGAGGCGGGCCGGCACCAGTGGGAGACGGTCGCTGAGGCTGGCTGGCAGGGCCGGTGGCTGTTGACGACGCACTGCGAATGCAGGAGGTGGTCTGTGTCCCCCCCCACCCCCCCACGCAACCGTGTACTGTCTGCGCTGATCAGGGACGAGTGAAAGGATTTATTTCCGATGCGTTGGCTCCTTTTGCACTTTGAATGAATCGTTGACTTACGTAATACTCAGGTCTCATCGTTATCAATGTCTCGCTCATTATCAGTACAAAAACTTTCCGAAACTGTCCAACCCCCATTTGGAGACTCGTGCGTCAGTGAGCGACCGTGCCTTCGTGTCCACGTTTTCCAGATGCGCAAGGCGTTGTTGTACGGCGGTGTTGTTCATCGGTGTCTGGTTGTTTCCAGACACTCGGGGGCGGTGTTGAGTCCCGAACTAGGGTGCTGGGAGCTGAGGCTGCTGTAGATGTGCATGGATGCTTCTTTTTTAATAAAGTGAAAAGCATGCGGAGTCTTTGGCAGAAGTTATGTGGTATTGGAAGATGTCCTGGCTGGCCGATGCTCATCCCAGTGACAGCGGCTGTAATGCGGATGGATTGCCAGCGTATTGCGGATAGCCGACGAAGCGTTGGCAACGCGCCATCGACCTGCCAGAGACGGCAGTAGGGACATCACGAAGCGCGTAATTTCTCGAAGTGCACTGCAGAACCGTTGTGGCCTTCCTCGGCACATGAAGCGGCGGAACGTACCCAAGGATACTCGGTAGTACTACAAGAATGCAAGGAAAATTCTGCTTTAAACAGCACAGTTTTTCTGTTCAGTAAATATGATTCCCAATACGGCAGTGTTTGGTACGGCATCATATCTTGCACGGCGCTGATTCAGAGCCAACTAACTGACTGCCGTTGTGTCTGGAAATGTGCTTACGAAGGTCAGATATGAACGACTCGACGACTACATTTTTTTATTTGGCCTTGATGACCGCATGGCTAGTGACACGGCATGATTTAAATGACGTTATTATGACGTCATGGATGCCGAGGTGACCTTGAAACGGTCTCCCTGACAAAGTCTGCACATCGTCGCGGGCGCGCGGCTCAGAAACTAGAGGAGCTTTGGTCTTAAGAAGGGCAGCGCCACGAACTGTGCCGAATGTCTAGAATCTTCAAGATGCATCTTCAGGATGGCTATCTTAGCTCAAAACCTCATACCAATGTGGGATACTCCCTTGAACTCTCCGATGATGATGATGATTTGGGGTTTTAGGGCACATCGACTGCTGTAGGTCATGCAGCGCCCAACCCTTGACCTATCCATACCAATTTTGTTTCGCTATTGGTAGAGCACAAGGTGATAATTGCTCACTGGGTACAGGTTTGGTCAATGCGGAAGCAAGCACATTCGTCTTCCAGCATGATAAAGCTGGCATATAGCCTCGACAAGAACGGAGAGACGATTTTAGAGTAAGTCCCGGAACAGGTCGCATTATTAAAAACTAGCTAAGCTGCAAACCAACGGTGCTTAATACTCTTAAGACACATAATACTTATTTAAAAATAGCCCTACCCAGGCATAACAGCCCAATAGTGGCGGGATACCCTCGACACTTGCGAAAGCCGAGGCACTCGCACAATGGATTTGTTAGTTTCCGGTCGCCGCCGCACGCAATGCGCGAAAATGCGAGACAAACGCCACCACAAGGTTTTGATCGAGCCGCGCACACCATCACCCACACACCGGTCAGCATCAATACACCGATCGCGGCCGGCAGACTAAGATGGCAGCAACGAGATGGCGGAAGACCGCTGCACTGCCAGCCGATCGTTAACGCGAAGGTCCCACCTGTGGGGCATATTTCAAAAGCAGTCTTTTTTTAAAAAAATCTCAAGGCCAGTTATGTCTGATAATAGCGCTGGACAGTGTCATTGCAGCTGCAGTTGTCACAACCACCAAGGTCAGTTACGTCATGACACCCGCCGTGGCACCTCTTGTGGTGCGAATAAAAAACTGTTTGTGATTGGCCCAGCGAGTGCCAAGGGCCTTTTGTCGAGAACACATTGGTTGAAGTTTGAACCAGTACGTCACTATGGACCATGTGATAATAACATTTCCAAAGTCAATGTGAGCCTCGAAAAGCCACTGCGGATAACGCCGTAGGAGAGAAATCAAAAGTCATAGTGGGACGTTTCGTTGTGTTCGGGAATATAGCTCAATAGCTTCAATTTAGGAATATAGCTACTAGCGGGATAATAGCTTCATGTTTGCTTATGTTTTTGGCTAAACAGTGTTTCAAGCTTTCATCTTATTCATACAAAAACGTTTTGGCAAATACGTGTGCTGCAAACATTACAACAAAACACACGATCGAAGTGGGCAACTTAAATGAATTGCTCTCGCAGTGGTGAGCAGTGACCCCAATTTGAACGTCCGCGCAGAAGTGGCTACTTCAAATCAAAATCCCGAACTAGTCAGCAGGATTTCGTGAAAACTGGTATGGCTGATCAATTTGCAAGCGTTTGATCCAACAATTCGTGAAAAGTACCGAAAACATGCGACATACTTCCTGTAAAGGAAATGTCCCACACTAGAATATATTGAACCAAGCATCATACATGATGAAATAAGCTAACTTGTGATTATTAGTATACTTTTAGCTTAAAAGACTCAAGTCTTTATGACGTCAGAGTCCCGGCCGGCCTGACTGTGTCAGAATTACCACTGTGTCGGACGGGCTGATCCACTTGTAATGCTTCGTGTTTGCTGGAGAGTGTTTGGTGAACCCGAATACCGCTGGGTTTGCTGGACTCGGCGTTATCCTTTCAGTCTTATTTTCCTCATGACTCGTACCTCTGCCCAAGTTCTTTATTATGCAGCACAAAACGTGACTCGTATCCGAAACTTGCAGTCAATGAATGCTATTGGTTGAGAATCTACAGATGTCCGTTGATGGCAGAAATTGCGCTGACGTAAGCCAAATCTGAATAATTCGATGATCACGTTTTCGTTGACTTTGAGCACTACATGGCCAATGAGGTGGCAGTATTCGAGGGACGTCTCTAAGAGGATATGTATCTGGATGGCCTTGAAATGGCCTACACGAAATTGCCCGCAGAAGTGCAGGGGCGTTAAGCCCGAAGACCAGAGGGTTTTAAGTCTTAAAAGGGCATGGCCGTCAATTGTGCTGAATGATCTTAAAAATGAATATCTGAGTTCAAAATGTCATACGTTACGGGTCGTTAACTCAACGCAATATTTCAACGGATAATTTCCAAAACCAGGAGCTAAAGACCTTTCTTCTTACATCAATTTCATGTCTTTTCCACTCCTCGATAGACTCGTGAGCATCAGCAGTAGGCCAAATCGCCTCACCAGTAACAGTGCTCAGGAAGTCCAGCAGCCGTTCCTGCCATCGATGCAGATCGGCAGGCTTCGTCCTCCGCAGGACATTGGTCCCCCGCACGAGATACTGAGACACTGTCAACAGTTCCGTTGTCCTTGGTGCTCCCCCCCTCCCCCCCCCCCCCCCTATAACCACCACGACGGAGTAGGCTCGAAGTGGGGACTGACGGTCAACGTAGTAGGATGCAACATATGCTTTGAGACTTTTCTACAGCAGAACCCCTTTGCTCCTGCTGCAAGCCTATCTATCTAAGCACCCTGGACACAGCATCTGACTAGAATGACGTGCGAAGGCCCGGTCGTCGTTTTTTAACTGCATTTGAGCGTCTACACAGTTGTCATCTTCACTACCATGAATTTTGCGTCATAGCTGCATTGGCCTAAGATTGCAAACAACTTAACGTTAGGTTTGGCTGTGGCGGTGCACAGACGGAGCAGTCTAAAAACGGGATTTGTACCCAAGATATGTGTTGGAAGGCCTCAGTTCCAAGTGCCTGCGTGTATTGAAAAAGATCCAGGCATTCCCACCGCCGGCATTATGCGGACTCAGATTGTACCTGCCTTTCCGGTCCATCCGGCCAGGAAAATTCCCAGTGCGTTTCTTGACATTGAATACAGCCGCTGTCGCCTGCTTATTGGTTGCAAACTCGGACGTTTTCCTCCGATCGAGCGGACCGTGTGTTTATACATGTCACCGGTATGAAGTGACCCGTATCTTGATTGCAAGGCCGAAACGGTTTGTGACGGGGTGATAATCATGCGAAAAGTGAATAACAGCCGTCCTTATTGGATGCAAAGCATGGTGGAGGTGGAATATGTGATCAACCATAGCTGTTTTAATCCCGGAACGGCTAGGAGGCGCACTACCAAACATCTTGAGACCCACGATATGAAAAAGAACGGCCTAGAACGACATGATAACTATTGTTTTAAAAACTCGTATTGTGGTGCTCTTCAATATGTAAATGCCCATGGGCATCCTCTTAGTGACATTTGTTTTTAGTCTGACTTTGTCGTCAGCCATGTACTATTTGTGAGGCCACATCAGTTGGGTGTCTTGCCAAATTGACCAAACGGCTCACTTGCTGGAAGCTGGGATGTGTTAGACGGTCATCTTCTAAATATTATCTATTTTGATGTCCGTGATGTCGATAATGTCTTTGTTTAAGTCGGCGGGTCAGGTTATTAAAGGTCAAGCCAGGTAAAAATGTCCGACCGTTCTTACATGAGGAGCTTATGACACCCACATTCGCAAACATGTTTTGTCATGATCGACCGCATCAACATCATTTTCAGATCATGGGACCAAAGTAGTGAAGTTCATCGTGGGACGAACCGTAGTGGAGTTCTTGGGTCATGATCAAGCTGCGCCGGAGAAATAAAGAACGTATGCATACCGCAGGCATAACTTGCATTGCAATTAGTACACAGTTTTCACTTGATCGGCTTTCATTCGTATTTGGCATAAAGTTACTCCAGTCAGAGGTTTCAATAAAGGCGCATCAATGACTGAAAACATCAAGTGTGCAGCCAAGTAATCAGGCAAGTGATCAGTACACACATCAATGATATGCAGATCCATCAATATGCAGCTAAGCAGATAGCTTTAATCAACAAGGAGAGGCAATGCATCCTTGTTTTACAAGACTATGTTTTACTCCGTTCGCGTGTTCCTGACTTAACCCCCGCCGATTTGCATGATGCGGACTGGCTGGAAGGGGGGGGGGGGCGATGTGGACCTCCGGCGTTTCTAAACTAACAGAGAGGTCTCAAAGAAATCTTGCGATTGGTACCAGTTTGATATGCTAGTTTTATATCCCACTATGCCAGGTCAAAGAACCGATTTTCGCGAAAACCGCGCTTTTCAGCTTCACATCGTGTGCCATTGATGTGTGTCATTGATGCCCTACGGCGCACTCGGCTGCTGAGGCTATATTGCGTCGCCTGTCTCTCACCCTGGCAGGAAGGGCGGGCACCGCGGGGACTCGAACCCCGTACCCCTGGTTTCCCAGACGCGCAGTGGTTGACGCAGACGCGTTAACCACTACACTACTGGCACCCCTTACATCATATATGCGAAACCATGCCTCCTGCTGACACAAATCTTAACAGGCTTCTTCCCTGAAAACCTGACAAGTACTTGGGTTGGGGCCAACTCCAACTCCTGCACATCTCCCGCAATCAACGGAACCCAGCGCATCCAGCATGCTGCGCAACTTACCCCGTCCAGACGGCACCGCTGCTGAGCCGAGGAAAAGCGAAGGAGACGCCGGAATGGTGGCGCCCTCGCCGGACAGGCTGGGCTGCAACGAACTGAACCGGCTAGCCACGGATTTTATATCTGGCAGTGTATGTGGGACGGCTGCGGTCAGCCGACCGTGAGGTGGATTCACCGAGCACGAAGCTGGGGGGGGGGGGGGGGGTAAGGTAGGCACATGATGCAAGCAGTTGACGGCGACTCCCGGACCAGGGGAAGGAGAACACTCCGAAGGGGCTGAGAAACCGGTAACGCTCAAGTCGTTCACAAAATACAGCATCAGGAGGCAGTGTTTTCATTGGGCCGAGCGACCGGCGGGTAATGAATGCTGTGATTTTACCATCTGGCGTGCAAAACTTTGGCTAGACTCATCCGTGTATTCGTTCCCGGGGCTCCACAGATGTTGGTTTTGCTTTAAGCGTGAGACACTAAACGAGGCTTCCTCGACGATCGATACCGTTCAAATGGGAACTGAATTGGGCTCGGAAGTATGAATTAGAGTGTGGTTGCAAGAACGCAGCAATCAAAGACACGGAGGGTCGCAGAGGTGCTCGCGTTAAAGATGCCGCGTGTCGTTTGTTGGTATTTCATGACGCAAGACAATTTACGTTGGTTATGGACGACAAGACGTCTGTTGACAGTTAAAGCGCTAACGCAAAAGGAATGTTTGAATACATTAGTGAACGCAGGCAAGCAGCTGATGTCAGCAATCGAGGTCCTTTTCAATTGCACCGGCAACCCAACGGCAACGGCAGCGGCAAAAGCGTACTTCCCAGGGAGCAAAGCTTCTAAAAGGCGTCTCAATTATTCTAGAAACGGCATATGTAGGGAGTCGTTTGTCATTACCATTCCAACCTGAAGTAAACTACTTATAGAATTGCCTTTCCAAAATCACGCCAAAATAAAGGAGTGTTCCACACTTGTACGGTGTTTTGAACTGAAATAGTCATCTTGAAGATCATGCGGTGCATTTGGCATTCTTGTCCTTCTTATGTCCTAAACTCGTCTACTTTCTGAGATACACGCCCGCGAAGATAAGCAGAATTTTTCCGGGGGACTATTTCCAGGTTACCCCAAGCACCCATGACGTCAAAATAACGCCGGCCGAATTCCATTACATAGCCATGCGGGAATCAAGGCCACGAAGCGCATTTGCCGAGTTGTTCATATATGGTGTTCGCGAGCACGATTTCCACACATGACCGCCGTCAGCTGGCTCTCAATCAATGATGTGCAAGGTACGATGGCGTAATTAAACAATGGCGTATTGAGAAGCGCATTTTCCTAAAGACCAAAATGATGTTGTCTAAAGCAGTCATTTCCAGTTAAAAAGCGTACAACTGGGTAAAAGAGAGCTTGTTTCATCATATCTGACGCTAGATTTGATATCTCCAAATGCGAAACATTCCCGTTAAAGGAAGTGTCCTACTTTGGAAGATATCGAAGTTAACATTGGGTATGACGAATTATATCACTTATAACTTTTGCATACTTTTAGGAGGAAAAGGCTGTTCTAGAAAGCAGTTTCGCCTGAAATAAATATGCTCTGCACTGGCATTATTTGATTGCGTCATGGAACGTTTGTATGGCGTTGACGTGCTGCCAAACCAGCCACCGTTGCACTCACTTGAAGCACTTCAAGCCCATCGAGAGATGGCAGCACAGTGCTGAAAGTGTTCGCTGGGCCCAAATATTGTTATGTTTTCATGCTTTGACCATTTCTCATGGCTCCTTGCGTATTCATGCGAGTTAAGGATTTTTGTGTGCAGTTGCATGCTCTGCCGTGGCGCTTTTCCTAAGTTATCTGATGACAAGTCTTATTATATTGTATCACATATAACACAATAACTAGGCAAAAATGGATTTGAACGGCGTTGCTACGGCGTCATGCATGCCTGAATGGCTTCAGAAAATAGGCTGCACATCTTCCCGAGCAGGTATCTCAGAAACTAGACGGCTCTACGTCTTAAGAATGGCAGGGCTGTGTTTTAAAAGTAAAAATACACCCTCATCTTTTGACATCGTATGTCTGATCAAAACAAATGCAAGTTGTATAGCTCTGACGGTCGATTGGCCACATGAAGGGAATGCAAGGTGAACAAACGCGACCCCATTTACAGTGTTCCAATTTCAGGGTACCATTGGCAGGTCAAATGGACAACCACCTTATTGTCACAGTATGCCTTTATGCTCCTTAAAGAGGTGACAACTCTCCCTAAAAAGACATTGCAAGGAAGCGATTTGGCCGCCCCTGCACTGGGGGTTTTGGGGCGTATTTTTGGTAGTCAAAAGGCTTTGATTACATCTTGATAGGTGTTTACACCGCTCCCCAAAGTGACTCCGTAGAGATGGGACATTTGGGCGACTCATTTGGGCGACAGCGGGTTTTGGGGACAGTTGAGAGACAGCGGGTTTGGGGGGGGGGGGGCGTATTGCTTTTCTCAGTGAAGTTGCAAGTCATGCGCCATTGGATAAATATTTGACCGCACTAGGCCACGTAAAATGCCATTTTTCAGAAAAGCGGACTATTTCATCTTCACATGCCAATATTCACGAAGCTTTGCAGCATATCACAGTAAAACACGTATACAGGTGTCAGTTGTTTCCTTCTAGGTACTTTAGGATATATTTTTGTGTGCTTTAAGCAGATTTCAGTGATGAAAGGCGAGAAAGGAAATGTGAGTGTCGTATCCACCGCTCGTGATTGGCCCACAGTGGGTTTCCGACCACCACCCAGCCAGCAGAAGACTTGCTGTGCAACTCCTATAAAAGGAACGTTTTTTTCACAGAAACCACAAATGTCTGTTTTTGGTGTCAACATATGTGTAATGAGTGTCTCCAATTCTATCAGACATTTGTGCGCAAATACAATATCCTTCAAGCAGGCGATTTATTCAGCGATTTATTCAGCGACGAGTTCTGACTTCGCTATATAAATGGTTACGTGAGATGATTAATTATGGCACGAGAGACTATAAAATACCATCTATTACAATATCATGTGACCTTTCAGGTCAAAAGCGGAGTGAAAGGACCCCTAACTTCATATCAACAAACCCTTCTGGCCGATTTTAGCTTTTCAAGCATCGGAATACTCATAAGCGCAGGCAATAGACGCCGTAGGCCAGCATCGACGTGGCGGCGGAGGTTGAACGCACCGCAACGCTCGACACGGTTCTTCCTGCCCTCTGACGTCACCTGACCTTTAGTGCGGCCGATGCCATCAGTCGCAGGTCATACATATCTAGGGCAAACAGCGAGCGTCTTAACCGACTCAAACCCACCCCCACGGGTGGGAAGATCGGAAGATAGGCGCTCAAACCAACTGAGTCATCGGGACGGACAAATGTCGAAAAGCGCGTCGCCAATTAGGTGCTTCTGCAGGGAAGAAGACCATACAGCACCATGACTGGTCCGAACGCATCCCATACATGGGGCAAACCACCATGACACCAGCAACATCTACACAGTTATCAAAAATATACCATTCCCGACTCCGGTCGCTAACGCATGTGGTAGCCACCCCTCCACCAGCCTTATCTATCGGTCAGTCAGCACCCAGCCGTCCTCACTCGGCCCAAATCACAGGCACATGTCCAGCCGTCCTCGGCCGACGGCACCCTGGGCCGTCAGGTCCGCCCGGCCGCTTCACTGCTTGTGCTCGGCCAGCGCGCGCTCCACCTCGGCCATGCCGGCCAGCACCTGCTCCTCCATCCAGGGCAGGCCGACCACCTGCACGCCCAGTGGCTGACCTAGTGCGCCACGCGTCGCCTGAGAACGGCGACACCGTGGTTAGGTGCCAGATACGGTCGTGGTTAGTTGTCGGACACAGTCGCGGTCAGGTGTTGGACTGGGCACGGACACGGTCGTAAGCAGCTGCCAGACACGGTCGCGGTCAGCTGCCGGACACGGCCGTAAGCAGCTGCCGGACACGGTCGTAGGTAGCTACCGGACACGGTCGTGGTCGGCTGCCGGACACAGTCGCGGTCAGGTGTCAGATTGGGCCCGGACACGGCCGTAAGCAGCTGCGGACACGGTCGTGGTCGGCTGCCGGACACGGTCGTGGTCAGCCACCGGACACAGTCGTGGTCAGCTGCCGGACACGGTCGCGGTCAGGTGTCGGACCGGGCCCGGACAAGGTACCGGCCAGCCGAAGACACGCCCGGTGCGGCCTGGATCCACACGGCGGAGACGGTGAGGTGCCCACACAGGGTACGCGTTCAGTAGACACAAAGGCTGCAGTGCTGTTCGACGAGTTACATAACTCGTCAGTGCTGCGTGATCCAACGTCCCGGCTGCTTGTGTTGATGGCCTTTTATAGGGCTCAGCCACATCCCCTGCCTTCATCACATAGCTTAAATCACAGTCTTATTTCACACGGCCGCGCTCGCCGACGCGCTGCGGCAGGGCAAAAATAGCAGCAGAGTTGTAGATGCACTTATACACCAGTACAATACTGTGCTCAGCAAATGGACAACGTCGTGACTGATCATCCAAAAGACACAATAGCGGCTTTCACAGGTGCGTGTTCAGGACTGGACAGAACGTAATTGCAATAATAGAATTACAAAGTACAGAAGTCAAAGGCATCGTAACACATGCATGCATATATATATATATATATATATATATATATATATATATATATATATATATATATATATATATACATATATATATATATATATATATATATACATATATATATATACATATATATATATATATTATATATATATATACATATATATATATATATATATATATATATATATATATATCAAGATATACACTGACAGGGTGGTCGCCGCCAGGACCCCATTCGTACCATTCACACCGGGGAGAAGCTGATGAGTCCGCGATCCCTCACCTCGACCACCCAGCGCAGCTCCACGTGAGGGGTGGGGTACTCCTCCAGGGCGGTCTGGTCTTCAGCCGTCTCGTGACCCACGTTTACCACGCCCGCCGGGAAGTTCAGCACGTTGAAAATGGAAGTGTAGACACCGCCCACTGCCGGCCACATGGCGGTGATGTGTCAGTACGTTGGCAGCCGGCGCCAAGGTCCATCACTTACTGAAAACGCAGAAGGCCGACATGCCGACATGACGACAAGCCAGATGCGGGATACAGGCACATCGGCCCAGCAATCAAAACTCCAGGTACAACTCAGATCTTTGCAACGTCTTAAAGCAACTTGCTTCTCATAAGGCCACGTTATCTTCATAAAACCTAATTCCTGAGGGTGTTCCACTCACCCTGCCGGTGCCACGTCCAGCCCCCCCCCCCCCCTCCCCCACACCCATCCCATCCCATCCCATCCCATCCCATTCCATCCCATCCCATTCCATCCCATCCCATCCCATCCCATCCCATCCCATCCCATCCCATCCCATCCCATCCCATATCTCATCTCATCTCATCTCATCTCATCTCATCTCATCTCCTCATCTCATCTCATCTCATCTCATCTCATCTCATCTCACTCCACCCCACCCCACCTCCCGCACGCGCTCAGCCGCTGGCGCTCAGTCAACTGGCCCGGCCACTGGCCCGCAGCGTCACCCACCGACCAGATTGCTGATCATGTCATGCGGCGGCGCCGGACACATGAAGCCGGGCAGCACGAGCAGGTCGAGGCGGGCGGCGCGCCACTGCTTCAGAGTACGGTCGACCAGCTGATTCCAGGCGAGCTTCAGTTGCACCGCCTCCACCGTGGTGCCCGTCCAGGCTGTCGGGCCAGGGCAGAGGAGGCTGAACTGGACCGACTCCGACTCAGTGGCATGCACGAGGTCACTGTGAGCTGGTCAGCACTTGTTCGCTCCGGGCATGGTGCGTCTCACGGTAATTCTGCTCATTCGGCTTGACGTAGGCAATGTTCTAGCGAAAGGCTGGAGGCAGAGACGTATCGTTAGGGCGTTTTCTGAATGGCAGGGCGAGGTACGACGTGCAACGCTAGCGGCAATCCGAATCTGATCGCTTGTGACTTGGCGGTCCTCTTGAGGTTTTACAACATGACCACAGCGAGCTAACAAATATAAAAAACGACACGCTAGTGTCAGTAAGACTTTTATCAAGGACAGGTCAGAGAGGGTCACGGGTGCAATTAGTTTGGTCGACTCTGGATAAGTGTCTCGTGTCAGTGCGTGTCAATAACTGTCTTCGCAATGTCTCAACGCTGACAGGCGGTTGCGAACCTGACTCAGTCCGGTAACCTTCCGCCACGCCAAAACTCTAACATCTTATATATAAACTATATATATATATATATATATATATATATATATATATAAACAAAACTCTGTCATTCGCACAAGCTGACTCCGAAATCCGGACAAGAGTGAAGCGATGCACGGCGCTACTCGAGGCAAACGCCGTCCGTCGGTCCCCCACCCCTCCCTCCGATCGCTGCGGTTACCCTGGTCCTGGTCATTCCCCCGCGCTCTCACGGGCCCGGACACAGCAGCAGAGCGTGGGGCAGCTGATAAAAACCACGCTTTCTTTCGTAGAAGGATTCAGAATGCAACCCAGTCTTTACGTCCGCCGTTGTTCAAGCATGCGCGCGCACGCACACACGTACGCACGCACACCACACGCACGCACGCAAACGCAGGCCACGCTAGCGCACACACGCATACACACGCACACACGCACATGCTCCTTCACCCAAATTTCAGAAGTGATTGTGGCAGTAGCTTGAAATAACCCGAGCAACCAGCACAATTATGTGGGGCACATTGGTTGACTATGCCCCTGGTTGTCCAATCATTTGTTGATTTTTCCGTCACTCTCAGCAGCAGGCTACCCGACGGACGTAACCTTCCATCACTAAAATTGTACGCTCTAATAACATAGCGTCCGAAAACTCCAATCCATCCTGCCGTCCACGTGATGTCTGAGACCAACCTTTCAGTCGCGTCCCAAGGTAGCGGAAGTTGTTGCTGGTGCCCCAGGCGATGAGGACGCGCAGCCAGCGCGGGACGCGCAGCATGGCCACGAGCGTCTCGATGCTCTTGTCCACCTCCTCATCAGCGCTGCGGGGCGACGGCGGTTGGTGAGGGACGCCCGAAGCAAGGCCGTCCACCACTGACCACCACCGCCGGCGGTTGGCCCGCGCAGCCACTGGAGGGAGGGAGGGAGGGAGGTAGGGAGGGAGGGAGAGGGAGAGGGAGAGGGAGAGGGAGGGGAGAGGGAGAGGGAGAGGGAGAGAGAGGGAGAGGGAGATGAAGAGGGAGAGGGAGAGGGAGAGGGAGAGGGAGAGGAGAGGGAGAGGGAGAGGGAGGGGAGAGGGAGAGGGAGGGGAGGGGAGAGGGAGAGGGAGAGGGAGAGGGAGAGGGAGAGGGAGAGGGAGAGGGAGAGGGGAGAGGGAGGGGGAGAGGGAGAGGGAGGGAGAGCGAGATGGGGAGGGAGAGGGAGAGGGAGAGGGAGACGGAGGGGGGAGACGGAGACGGAGACGGAGAGGGAGAGGGAGAGGGAGAGGAGAGGGAGAGGGAGAGGGAGAGGGAGAGGGAGAGGGAGAGGGAGAGAGAGAGGGAGACGGGAGGGGAGGGAGAGGGAGGGAGATGGATGGAGAGGGAGAGGGGGAGGAGGAGGGAGAGGGGGAGGAAGAAAGAGAGGGAGATGGAGACGGAGACGGAGACGGAGAGGGAGACGGAGAGGGAGACAGGGAGAGGGATAGGGTAGAAGTGCTGCGATGCAGGATCCCTTTTTCATCCCCGTCACCAAAAGGTGACATGATTGTCAAAAATTGCGACGGTTCGCATGAGCTTCTACTCAGTATTCATCCATAAGGTGCCATCCTCACCTACGCCCAGTAACGCAGGAGGCCAAATCCACAGTACCATTGTCCACACCCCAATCGTCGAGAAACCCCCCATTGTCGCATCCCCCCCCAAAAAACAAAAGTATTCCGCTCGTCCGGTGCTCCCATTCGCTGTGTCCACACAACGCCTCCCCCCCCCCCCCCCCCTCCCCCCTCCACGCCTCCCTTCACAGGCGGCCGTCCAGTCCGAGCGACTGTACACGCACAAGAGCCTCCTACTTGACAGCCTGCCTCAGCCAGCTTACAGGCGGCTAGGTAGCAACCACCAAAGTGTGAGATGGGTCCCCTTGGTGGTGCTCCCGCTCAGGATGCCCCCCCCCCCCCTTCCCCCCCCCCCCCCCGCCCCTCCCGTGCATCCCTCCCTTCCACTCACACAGCGCGCGTCATGTAGACCCCCGTTATCCGGTATCACCGTCCGCATGATATATCCATGGCGGCGTGGTCCGCCTCCAGGTGGAAGGGTGCCGTCTCGTGGCCGGCCGCCTCCAGCGCCTGCACGGTCTCTGTCAGCACGCGCCGGCAGCCGGGCGTGCTCGGGAACGTGGGCAGGTCCGCCACGTAGCCGACCCGCCAGCGGCGCCGGCCGCCGGCCATCTGCGCGGAGCGACACCGACTGTCAGCCGTCGCCAGCGCCGACCAGCCATAGTGGCTGCCAACACCGGCAGGGCTCCACCGACCAGCCATAGTGGCTGCCAACACCGGCAGGGCCCCGCCGACCAGCCATGGTGGCTGCCAACACCGGCAGGGCCTCGCCGACCAGCCATAGTGGCTGCCAACACCGGCAGGGCCTCGCCGACCAGCCATAGTGGCTGCCAACACCGGCAGGGCCCCGCCGACCAGCCATAGTGGCTGCCAACACCGACAGGGCTCCATCGACCAGCCATAGTGGCTGCCAACACCGGCAGGGCCCCGCCGACCAGCTATGGTGGCTGCTAACGCCTGGCCATTTGCGCGCTTCGGGAAGCGCCAAGTGTGTGATCCGAAGAATGGGTCAGCTGGCCAGACAGGGAAGCAACGTCTGTATCAACGATGTCTCCAGCACACGCACAACAAAAGGGGCCCTCGATTCGAACCAACCAATATCTCACAATGTTACCACACCAAATCAACACCACTGGGTGTAAGCTTGACAGAGCAAATACCCCGTTCGATAGCCTGTGCTGGACCCGCAAACCCGTTAAAATCCAGCCAACGCCACTGACAGTCCCAGCCATGAAAGCCCTGCCAACGTCCACAGACAGTCCCGCCATTGGAACCCACCCAACGCCACAGACAGTCCCAGCCATTGGAACCCATCCAACGCCACCGAAGTCCCCGCCATTGGAAACCCAGCCACCGCCACCAACAGTTCCAGCCATTGGAACCATACTGACGCCACCGGCAGTCCCGCCATTGGAGCTGAGCCACCGTCACCGACAGCCGATGGCCGTCTGCCCCACCTGGCTGTTCCAGTAGACTCGCGGCACCAGTGGGTCCAGCCGGTACATGTCCGCCGCCTCGAGTGGCGAGGTCAGGAGCTCCATCACCTTCTGCAGGCCGGCTATCTCACGGCTGAGGAAGCCGACTGTGGCGCGTACTGTGGACACGTGACGCACCGTTAGGCGTCTGAGAAAGCCGACTGTGGCGCGTGCTGTGGGCACGTGACGCACCGTCAGGCGTCTGAGAAACCCGACTGTGGCGCATACCGTGGGCACGTGACGTGCCGTAAGGCATCTGAGCAAGCCGACTGTGGCGCGTACCGTGGGCACGTAACGTGCCGTCAGGCGTCTGAGAAAGCCGACTGTGGCGCGTACAGTGGGCACGTGACGTGGCGTGAGGCGTGTCGGCCCAACTGCAGCCAACACTACACACCTTTTATAGTGAGTGCAGAGGCGCGTGCGTCGAAGTAGTATGGGATGGTATTTTGGTTTCATGGGCGCGTCGGTTGGAGCGGCTATTCTGCGCCCATGACTTGGGCAGACGGTCTTCATTTCAGCGAGGCGTGCGTACCGTGCGTTAAGCGGTCTAAGTCGCGGAGCCTAAGTTAGGCGTACCAAAGTTAGAGTCAGACACAGTCACAGGGCATTAAGAGGTGATTAGATTGCATCAAAAGTTGCATGCATGATTAAATATAAAACGATCTTAATGTAAGCGACCGGTTCTTCCCAATGAAGGCGAGCAGAGACAGTCTCCACCGTGCGTGGGGGCCGAAATAACACTGGCGCTCAGCTTCTAGGTAAGGCCACTGCACGAGCACTTGGCCAACTGACAGTGAGTTACCGCATCTGGGACACGATGACGCTTGACCTCCGGACGGAAGAAAACCGTGCGCTGCGTAGGTGTGGCCGATACGGAGGCAACAGAGACTGACCTCCTCCTTCCTGCTTTTGTGGTGTGCGGAGGTCCAGTTAACCACTCTGTGCTGTACTGCCCTAAGCCTATTTCTCGCATCGCCATGGCTGTCTGTGCTCCCCTGGTCCCCAGATTGTTGCCCTTTTTCTTTCAGAAGGGCGGAAAGTAACTGTCAAAAGCAGCTGTTTAATATCAGAGTGTGGTGCGCGAGCAGAACTAGGTCGTGGGCCAGCTGCGGCCTCCTTGGCAGAAGTATCGGCCTTCTCACCACCAACCAGTCCTGGTACCCTAACAAAGACCACGCGCTTTTCGACCGAGTTAAGAACTATCACCTGTCGTCAGATCTTACTCAGTAGGGCTCGCTCAGCTTTCAGGTGCTTGATGGATGAAACAGTTGCCTCAACGGTCTGATGCGGTCAAACATAGCCCCCCCCCCCCCCCCCCCCCACCCACACTCGGTGTTCCTCCGCCCCAAACCAACGCTTCTCTAACTGCATAAAGTTCGGAAGTATAAACTGGGCGAGGCTGGGGAGTGCAACACCCTTCGCCCAGCCGCTGCAAATCAAACCACATCCTGCGCCTGCTTCCGCCTTCAAACCATCCGTGTATAAATGCACATTTCTGCCCGAAGCAAACACCTGGATCAGGTGCTCCGGGAAAAGGCTCTGATAATGCCTTTAACAGTCTGGCCTACGATTCGACGTAAGTTCTAGTGTTGGTTCACAGTGTAAACACTTGTTAGCACATGTTAAGTTCACAAAACTCATTGTGGGCGGGGGACAAGGATCAAAATTGTCAACAACAGCAACAACAACAAAAAAAACATATGCAGCGTTCGGTTCTTTTGACGCCAAATACACGCACACATTAGCATTTGTAGACACATATGCGTGGCTATCAAACGGAAGGTGGCATGCCGGTGCGAACACCGTTACATCACCGCCCTGCCGCAGAAGCGTCTGACCACACGCGACTGGTCTGACCAATCCACACAACACATCAGTTCTAGCTTTGGTGGACAGAGCCATTGAGAGAGACGAGACCAGACCCGCCGCACAGTCGTGCTCCGCCCTGCGGCAGAGACAGTGAGACGGACGCGCACGCGGCGGGCAGCGGCACCGGCTGGCGCTCTCACCTCCGAACGTGGCCGGCAGCACCGCGCGCAGACCGACGCAGCTGAAAACCACACCGACCGGCCGTCAGCCACGGGGCCGCGCCGCACACCCAGCCACATGGCCATCTGCGGCAGCACGGCACGCCGGCGTCATCTGTATCGGCCAGCACAAAAACGCCTGCCCAGCGAGGGCGGCGTGCAGATCCGGTCTGACAGCATCTGGCTAGCCCCGCGCTGCTTAGAAGTGACAATTGGCACGTACGCAAATGACTGGTAGCTTCGAATGACTCCGCCGGTTTTCACCAGAGACCGCGAGACAACGGCCCGGGTGGGGCAGTTTCACCTAAGTAGGCCCCGTGGTCATCTGCACACAAATCGCCGTCCCAGGCCACGCTCACACACGGAGAACTAGCCGCGATCGGCGCAGCAAAACGGCCTTTAGATCGCGGGGTGAGTTTTAATTCGGTGCATGATAATGCTGTCTAGCTCTGGCCCCGTTGTAACAGCCGATGTGCAGGGCTGGAAGCTCATGACCACGTCGGTTGGGCATGCGTCGGAGATCAAACAAACTCATGTGAAAAAGCTGGCCACTAGAAGGTACTCATCAAAACAAATGTGACTGATCTCTCACAAAGCCTCCAAAACACGGTGGAAAGGAAAGAAAATCCGTTTATCACATGATAGCAAAGCTGACAAGTACGGGGACTCTGTTCACCACTTGATAGTCAGGTAATGTGGCCCTGAGCTGCCACGACAGGGCTGTCACAGCAAGAGACCGTCTCTCGCCACGGACAGCCTCGCCTGCCGCCCCGCACGCCTGCCAGCAGACGCCGACTGACCTGAGGCGTCCGCAGGTGGGCTTGAAGCCGTAGCAGCCGGAGAAGAGCGCTGGCACGCGCACGCTGCCGCCCACGTCTGTGCCGACACCGAGGGGCGAGCCGCCGGCCGCCACCAGCACGCCCTCGCCGCCCGAAGAGCCGCCCGGTACGCGCCGGCCGTCGTAGATGTTGGTCGTGACGCCCCAAACCGGGTTACTGCAACCGAAGCTGCGAGGCAAGGATACATCGGGTTACTGCAACCGAATCTGCGAGGCAAGGGTACATCAGGGTTACTGCAACCGAAGCTGCGAGGCAAGGGTACATCGGGTTACTGCAACCGAAGCTGTGAGGCAAGGGTATATCGGGTTACTGCAACCAAAACTGCGAGGCAAGGATACATCGGGTTACTGCAACCGAAACTGCGAGGCAAGAGTACATCGGGTTACTGCAACCGACACTGCAAGGCAAGGGTACATTGGGTTACTGCAACCAAATCTGCGAGGCAAGAGTGCATCGGGTTACTGCAACCGAATCTACGGGGCAAGGGTGCATCGGGTTACTGCAACCGAAGCTGCGAGGCAAGAGTACATCAGGTTACTGCAACCGAACCTGTGAGGCAAGGGCATATTGGGTTACTACAGCCGAAGCTGTGAGGCAAGAGTACATCGGGCTACTGCAACCGACAATGCGAGGCAAGAGTACATGGGGTTACTGCAACCGAAACTGTGAGGCAAGGGTACATCGGGCTGCTGCAACCGAATCTGCGAGGCAAGGGTATATCGGGTTACAGTAGCCAAATTCCGGTGAGAACTTAAGGCCATGCGTCCCAGGTAGGGGTCACAAGGTGAAGCCGGGTAGGCACAGCCGAACCTGCGAGAAGCGAGTTAGGTTCAAAGGCAAGGGGTTCCGGTCACTGAGCCGGACCTGTGAAATGGGGGGGTCGAGGGTCGCAAGACCAAAACTCGACTCCAGGGGCGTAGCTTTACTCAGTTGGGAGGGCTGCGAACCACTTCCTCGAATCCTGAGAGGAAAGTGAGTGGAAATTCAGTAAGAAATCCTTTTAGGCGTATCTAGCGTTGGTTATAGCCACCTCGTCTAGCTCAACCCTTAACTTATTGTACTCGACTAGACTCCAGGTGGATTCGATGGAGGCGAGAAGAAAGGCATCAGATCTCTACCTATCTAGATGGTTTTGCCTTATCTGCAAGGAGGTACGTTACTAGACCCGAAGCAATTTTCGGTCAGGCGGCCGCCATCCGCCTCAACCACTTCTCTAGCGGGATTTTCGGACCCAAATGCGATAGAACGGCCGGCACTGCTCTACAATTTTCACATACGGCACGTGTGCCTACGTTTTTAACAGTTTCGGCGATATTGCAGGTGATCCGCAGGGAAGGGTGCTGTTAGACACGCGGCGACTCTCAGCCAAGCAGCCGCCACCCACGCGGAGCGCATGAAGAAAGCCAATTTTCGGACTGGAAGACGACAAGACGGTCGCACCTACTACTGCAGGAAGTTGTGCCCGTCAGGCCCCCAGTAAGCTCTTTGCATGCACGCCGAGCATTTGTTCTCCACCACATTGCTTTATAATGACATTCTGCACCTGCTCGAGCACGGCTTGTCGCCGCCTCTCCCGCCGGCCGGCCCGACTGCCGTTCGCCACCTTGTGTCGGCGGCGCGAAGGTTTCTTCATAGACCTTCACCGTAAGGTGGTGCATACGCACACGCACTAGCACGTGCACACGCACGCTAACGCACGCGGACGCGCGCACGTGTGGGTGCACACGCGCTGTCGTTTTCGCCCGGCCGGCGAGCGAGTGCTCACCTGATCATGGTCTGTGGGACATTGGTCTTGCAGAAGGGCACGCCGCCCAGGTCGATGAGCGTCTCTGCACGACAGGCGCCGAGCGCGACGCCGGCTGGCCCAGGTGCTTGGCCAGCCCGGCTGTTGAGTCGTAGCCCTCCAGGTCGACGCAGTCCTTCACGCTGAAGGGAAGGCCGTGCAGAGGGCCGCGCGCCGCCGCCGGCAGGCGGTCCAGCACCGATGCCCGGCTCTAGCGACATCGGCACCAGTCAGCGGCAGAGTGCCAGGTCACGAGTACCAGCACAGGCCAGTGTGCAGCACTGTCACAAGTCACAACTCATTGGTCAGGTGTGCCATTAAGCAAATTTAGTCACTCAATCAGGTGATTAGTTTATTATTTCACTTTTGGTAGTCAGATCTGCACCGCATTGTCATTTGCCCTGTGTTCATCCTTCCCTCACGACATTTAAATAATTATGATGACTTTGAATTGAAGTGTCAGGAAACATCATCTTGATTAATGAAAGCATACAGGTGTTAAACATTGCCATTATAGTACAAGTCTCACCTCAGCAGTTGCAACAAACTCTGTAACACAGTTGTATTTTGCTGATGCTTGCAGAGCCTGAAAATAGTGCATGTATGTCACACAAGAAAGTACAAAGTCAACAAATTATGTCAAATGTTCAACAGCACATCATCCTCAGATGGGTACACTGCAAATGGAAACATCTACAATCAATGGTCTCAGACAGAGCACAGAAATACACCCACCAGAGCTTAGAAATACACTTGCCAAACACTCACCTTGGCCTGGTAAGCTCTGAGTACCAGGACGGCCTTCAACTGCCCCACCTGCAACTGTTCTATCAGTTGCAGCAGAGGCAGCTCCAGGATGTCCATCCTCTCCTCGGTGATCAGGTTACCATCAACCAGAAGGTGTTTGGTCAACTGGACACGTCGCTGCCGCTCCAGCTCCAAACGCCGCTCGACCCGTGCGTAGTACTCTGGCTGCCAGAGATGTCACAATCTCAGCACTGAGCCTGGGCATAGCAGGCCGCCTGATGGGGTCACATAACTTGCCTTGGCTTGTGGGGGGCTTATTAGGCTGTGTCACCGAGCTGGCTACAGCAAGGAACTTTGAAACCTTAAATAGATGTTAACATTAGTGAAGCATAATATGTGGCAAAGAAAAATGGTAATACATAATGCTTTTCCGTAGGCTGAATGCACCTTCCAATAATAAGCAAAAGCCATAGTTATGCAATAACTGGCATTTTCACAAGGCCTTACCTTTGCTGAATTTCTCTTCTTCAGCCACCAAAGCAGGGTCATTCCTGATATAGCAGCGCAGCTTGCACCCACAACCCACAAATTCCACATGGAATCTGTCATGGTACTCATATAAGCTGAAGATTCTTGGTTTTGCCAGAGCTGCTGGTTCTGGTGAAAAATCAAATGGTACTTGGTGATATTTGCTACACAATCATAATGATTACCTGTGTCAAAAACTTAGCACCAATCATTTTGATATAGGGTGGCCAGTGGCCTTTTCATCACTTAGCTGCTTTGCACTGATAAATTACTCATTGGTCTGCCTGGCTAGCAGAGGAACAGTTTGAAGTTGAGACAAATGTGTATGATATCTTATGTATGCATATTGCTGGCCACTTAGCATCCAGCCTGCAAAACACGGCATATTTTGATGAGGTTTCAGGGCAGGATTGAAACAAGAATTGAGGTCATGGTAATGAATCACACTTTAAAAATCATTCCACTTCTCTTTTTTCAAATTTAATTTACTTCTTTTATAACAATAATGTTGTCATTATTATGAAAGCGGGGCATCATATCATCTTTCCTCATGGATATGATAACCATGACAACAAAGATGGGTATGATATGTTGGCAAACAACTTTCACAGTTTGCAGTTAATTTTGTACAAATGGTCTCATGCTATGTATGCCATACAGAAAGCATACAATGCCTGCATTGCAATAACATATGATTTTTTTCCACAATACTGAATAATACTACCATGTGTATATCCCTGAGAAGAGGTGTTATGCATCAGGATTATACACCCTCCAAAATGAGGCTGGGACTAAATGGATAGCAAAGCCTGCTGGCAATCCCTTGCTCCAAGCCTACAGGACAGAGCAGAATGATACATTTGCCAATTGACACACCATGGTAATGGTCAAATCACTTCGCACACAACCCCACGCTATGCGCTTATGGGACCAACAACACACAACCCTCCTCAGCTGATGCGCTCGGTCAGGGTGTACTTTCCCACCTAACGTTAGAAAAAATCATGGTACACCATCTGCTGTGTTTAAGGCAGGACAGATTGTAAATAATCACAAAAAAGGTAGATTCATGCTCTTACCTTCAAATTTTTTATGATTATGATGGCGAGCTCCCGAGCGCCGCACACACACAGCAGCTACGACCCCGGCGCCATTACTGCATGCGGTCACAACATTACTGCGCATCAAGCAGCATCAAGAACCACAAAAATGTACCGGGCCAATGTAGCAAGAATCCATGCGCAGGAACAGCGCTGGGAATTCCAGGCGATGGGGTGTGTGCGGCGCTCGGGAGCTTGCCATCGTAGTAATTGAAATTAGAAGATAGGAGCATGATTCTACCTGTTTTTAGATTATTTATGATATGTGCTGCCTTAAACAGGACGATTGGTGTGCAATGATTTTTTCTAACATTAGGTAGGAAAGTACACCTACACCGATGTGCTGTAGTTGACACTCTTCAGTTTTCTCAACATAGTGAGCTTGGGTTAAATCAAAGGCCACCCAAAATTTGAAACCAATCCAGTTGTCATGGTTCACAATCTATCCATTCCAGACATCGTCCAGAAATCCGAAAATTGTGATGGAAATCTGCACGCAACCACTGTGTCGTTGAAACCGATTTCTGTCCTGAAATGCTTTCCGTCAGTTTTCATCGGCGTACCGAGTTGTCCGAGAAGCAGCCTCAGGGTAGACAACCGCACAAGGAAGACTACAAAGAACAAACAACAAATGATGAACAATAAAAACAGATGCAGCAATGACCAACACGCCCACCCAAAGCCCTATAACGCTGCGCTCAACAACCACGCGCTGCCCACCTATCTTTCTGTTTTTTAACAGTGTGTGTTTGACTCCGTCGCGTATTAATTGTAGCTTAATCATATTGATGCTCCCACATTACTGCCATATTAAGGGAAACATCGGGTTGTCCAAAAAATGTGCAGCGGACGGGCTAGTTCTGTTGGCACCAGACTCTCATTTCACATTCATATTTAGGTCCATACCAGATTTCAGCGTACACTTCTGATTGACCTGAAATATAGCCTGATGACGCAGTTGAGTCCTTTGGCTATCATGAGCACAGATCTAGAACCGGCTACCGCCCAATTACCGCGACACAGCCTGCATCGCACATCATGATAAAAAAGCGAACCCCTTTAATTCTCTTGAAAATCGTTGTGCAGATGGATTTTGACTTCTTGATTGCCGTGAACACAAAACCTAAGACCAGTACACCATATCCGAAAGGTTACAGCCTTTCAAGGTCGCTCATTCGAATGCCGATGTCGCTAAAAAGCGCGTTTTATTAACATTGGCTCAGCTTTTAATTCTAGATCTAGCGGACTTAGAGGGTTGCCAGCAATTTTGCATACAGATGCTGCCCATTCTTCTGAGCACAATGAGCACAAAACCTAAGTCGGCAGCTCGCTCCACGATGAGGCAGCACGGTAGCAAACCACCTCCGATTGGCCGAGAGTTTGCGCCCCGGCAGAGCTTCAGAGCTCCGGTCTCCGATGAGCGGGTGGCCCGGCGTGACGCCACGAATTAACACAATACACACGACTGCACACACGAAACAAACACATACGCTGAATCGTAGCGGCTGAGTTGGTTGTGAAGGGTTTTACGTACTTTAAGCGGCGGCGAGTGATCGGGCAGCAGAGCGTCGTCAGGGTATGCTGCCACTCGACAAACTGGTTTGTGACAGTGAAGGCCATTTGTAAATAAGCTAAGGAGCACCGGCCTGGCGATGCATCCCTGGGGCATACTGAAGCGGACCGGTGAAGTCGTCGTACCGCCTCTCGCCAGCCAGCGGCTTCTGATCATCCGGATAGCTTCGGAACCATGTTGGGTTGATTCCGTACCATCCCAGCTTAACGGGATGCTATCGTCAACCGTGTCAAATGCTTTGCTGAGGTCGGCGGTGTTAACTGGGGAAATCTCGCCGCGTTCTGAGTTGTGTTTGATTCATTCGACAGCGCCGGGCACGGCGTCCTCGGTGCAGTGGCAAGGCCTGTCTGCATATTGGTCATGAAATAAATTACTGTGGTTATGCAGATACCGAGAGAGTTATTGCAGACAATATTCTTAGCTCTTTTGGACAAGCAAGACGGCAGGGAGGTCATGAAATATTTAGAGGGCATGTGTACGTCGCCTTTCGCTTTGTAAATGGGGACCACCTCGGCAGTTTTCGACCCATCGGGAACAAATGCCCTTTGTCACGGCAGCGTTGACAACGCGCTACATACGGCGGCCTATCGCTGCGCAACACCTCTTGACTGACCCCACCAACACCCCATCCAATCACCAGCTTCAGAAGAGTTCATGCGTCACACAGCTCCCGCCAGCTCCGGTAGGGTGGCTGGCTGGGGCTGGAATGGCGCCGAGACGACGGTAGGCGGTCGCCGTTCCCGACCAGCTATTTTCAGGTTGTGCGCGATCCGGGAGCCCACCGACGGAGATAACTGGTTGAAGCGATTGCCCTGGTGCAAGAACCTGGTGAGAATTCGTTGTTCTGCGTGGCTGGTGGTTTGGGCTGAAAGTGCTGAGCCGGAAGGCGTCAAGAGGTGGGACCAAAAATATCGGCCGTTGGAACTCAGTGGCTGGCGGCCGAGAAGTTATCCGCAATTCCGGACCGGGTTCCGGAAGCGGCAGAAGTCCTCTCGAGACTCCATGCCTGGTCTGGTCCCGAGATCTCGCCAGGCCTGGTACGTTTTGTGCCGCCCAGACGTGACCTGGCGCAGCTCAGGACCGTCTATAAGCCATGGGCAGCCCCCCCCCCTCGGCGGCACCGAATGGTATGGGCTGGACAGTGCCGATCTATGACCGTACACCATATGTATGGTGACACGGCATGCATGGTGACCCAAGATCACCATGTTCTGCAATGGACAGGTTATCGACCATGGCGCATAACCTTGATGAAGGTTTCGTGGAGATCAGTTCCATATGTTAGGAGAAAAGTGTTGTCTGCAACCAGTTTTGGTGGTTTTGAGCGTTTTTTCTTGACCTTTGACCAGACCCAAGGTTACCGCATTCTACGAAGGATAGGGGGGGAGGGCAACATGGCACATCGATTGGGAATTGGCAAAGGTTTGTGTAAAACATTCCACCCCTCGTGGTGCGCGACTTGTTCTCCGCACGCGGCCACCATTTTACGCCCAAGGTGGAAGGAGCGCGGGCGCCTTCTCCTGTATGGCGCGAGTCCGGTTGCACCGGACGCCTCGAGGTCGTTGGTTCCGAGATCTGTCGCCAGGTGGCCGTCATCCTGGCTGTCGGCTACACCGGCACTGGAGACGCGGCCGGCCGCTAGGTGGCGGGAACAACAGTACCAGGCATCCCTGGTGCCGCAGACGAGTACTGCGTGTGTGTGGGGGGGGGGGGGGGAGGGGAAGCGAACGCCCCGCCCCAGGGCGAGCGTGATGTGGGCCGTGGACAGCGGCTTCTGTAGGCACTCCGCACAGTGACCTCTATAGGGTGGGTTGTTGGGGACGGGTCAAAGAGGGTGGGACTCTGTGGCCTTTACGGGAGACTCCTTCGCGTGTCTTAATATACGTAGTTTGTTTTTATTCATAAAAATGCGCGTTTGTTATTGTATGTCAGTGAATGCATATTCACCATAAGTCGGGTGGCGTGTGTAATATACAGGTACAATGAGATTGTCTTTCCCTACCTGCTTCGCTGTGCCAGGGTTGCTCTGTGGTGAATACTAAATCGACTCTTCCGGGTCCACACATCCATACCGCGTGGCAGGCGGAGCAAGTGTGCATTAATTTGAGCCACAATTCATTGATGTGGCCGATTGGTGCGATGTGATATTTCGCGGTAACGGCTGGCGCGGCGCGCTGGCTGAAGGCGCGAGAACATAAGGTTTGGTGGCAATCGGTCTTATAGACTCGGGGCATTGGACTGCAGCCAATTTTTGTGGTTTGGGGAGTGTTAGTGATTTCGAGCTGAGTCAGGGTTGCCATGTTCTGGAACGGATATGATACCTAGCCCGGCGCATCGACTGGTGAGGATTTGGTGGAGATCAGCCTCATAGACTTGCGTATTAGGCTGTCGGTGTACTGGTGTAACGGATTTTTGCATCTTTGGTGATTTTAGACCTGATTCAAGGTAATCATCTTTTAGAGGAATGGATTTCTATTTGAGCGTTATAAAAAATGAGGACATTGTGTCGATTGACATCATAGGGCTGGAGTGCGTGAATGACAAGTTTTGTCGGCTATTTAGTCCTCGCGTACATTTCAGAATGGAGTGCGGCAATAAGGAAGCAGGTCGCTGTTCGCTATTCGCTCGTCGTGGGGGTGTGGATCTGGATGCTGGGATTTGAATGGCGTTTGAATGGGACGTACCGAAGCGGTAAAATGCATTCGATCCTGTGCGGAGCTGGCGAAACCGCAACGTGTGTGGGCACATTAGTTTAAACACTGAGGTGGGTTGATCATATGACACGGTAGTGGTCATGTTAAAGCTCGATTAAATTATCCTGATTGCATCATCTTTGTTTGGAGGTTATACCACGTAGCCTTCCTTTGATGACCCATAACCTGCTAGCACATCCAGTGGGCAGATGATAAGCGGGTGTTCTTTACCTTCCGGCCGACAATGTTTGCGGAGGGAAGAGCGTCGGCTTAGGTCTGTAATGAGGGCCGGCTAATCAGCTGACGACACGTCGCTGCCAGGCTGGGTAAAGCATCTCAATGACAAGTTTGTTGCTAGTCATGACGTCACTGGTAGAAATGTAAAAAAAACAACTTCCTTTACTTCTCACAATATCACAAGGATTTATCAGCCACTTATGATGGCAATATTGAAAACCAAGCAGGTATTCGTAATAACACGTGTCCTTCATCCCACTGATGGCGTCACTGGTACAAATGAATCGGTCATCAGTTGAAAACTATCAGTGGGACACGTTCTTCGGGCTGTATTTTCCCGCTGCTCACGTCGTTCCGGGAGACTGTTATGGTGTACGTGCATCTACCTACGTACTCGTGGTTTACATTCTTGTGCCATTTGAAAAATAAATGAAGAAAAATAAGCTGCGTTTTACCTTCTGCTCATGACGTCACGTGACACGAGTTATGGTCTTCGTTTCGTATCACTGTGGAACCTGATAATGGCAGAAAACCACCTTTCCCAGCAGACTTCCTCAAGAAACTACTGCAAGAAGGTCCAAGTAATCCATGAACAAACCGCATTCAGGCATGTCCACACTGAGCTGCCAATGGGGCCGGAAAAAGTCATGAACTGGCTCAACGTTTTCGGTTACCGGCATTATCGGTCTTTAACAAACATTCCAAAATAGTGTCCATCGGTGCAACCAGTGGTGGACATCATTTTGACATGGTTTAGACGGCAATGGTTCCTCCTAGACTTGAAACGCGGGTTCCGTGAGTGTTATGGCACCCTCACCATTAGACACTGAGAATGTATGTAGAGCATTAACGTTATGACAATGGATGGGAAGAATCGACTACAACATGACTATGAGCTCCCTTACTTTCTGAGACGTTCCTCCGTCTATGTTTCGGGTGCCAACGCCAGATTTTGTATTACATTTGCAGCCCAACTCTTTAATTTACCTTCCGGTCGTCTGCTATGAACTCTCCAATTGCAATGCGTGGCGTTGCTTTGCTGCGTTTGGAAACGACTGCAAAGTGTTTGAAATTATTTCTGAACAAAATGTCTTTTAGGTGAGTCCACTTCGAGTCAATAGTATGGCCGTTGATGCGCATAATCGTAGTTTTTACCTTTTGGGCCGTCAGCGTTATGCACCCATTTCAAACGTGCCAATTTACTTTCAATCGATGCAGCTATCAGCAACACCATTTTAAGAAAGTGTTTGATATGGACAAGAAAGTGTTTGATATGGACAGACCATGCTGTCGGCCGATACGCAAAGAGCTGTGTTTTAAGCCTATCACCGGCCCTATTGGTAACTCTTGTTGCATCGTGTGCTGGTTGGGATAAGTACGCTTTTCTACGTATCATGTGCGATCGTTGGACTTGATTTTTCAGGTAAAAATACTTTTCATTGTATATACATTTAGCCGCATGCACACCGTGTTTCACGTTCGAAGGCTCGTGTGGGTAATGCGTAGGCCTTAAAGCGCGCTCTGGTTATGTGCCCTGGAGGCCCTGGTACCGCCCGTGGAAAGCTTCCCGGATCTAGAATATTTCAGATGCTGTTTGAACAGCTTTATAATGATGTCCACTTGTCGTTGCACCGATGGAAACTATGTTGACACGTTTGAAATGGACAAATGATACTGGCGGGCGAAACGTAAAGAATCCGCCCATACCCATCACCGGCCCTATTGTTAACTCTGCGTCTCTGGTGCGCTCGTTGGGATGTATGCTGCTTTTCGCGTGTCATACGTGAACGTTGGACTTGATTCTTCAGGTAAACGTACCTTTTATGGTATACACATTTAGCCGCATGCACATCGTGTTTCTCGCTCGCAGGCGTGTGGGTATTGTTTAGGCCTGAAAGCAAGCCCTGGCTATGTGCCCAGTAGGCCGTGGTGCTGTCCGTGAAAAGCTAACCGAGGCTAGAATATTTGACATGCCCTTTTTTAACAGCTTTAGAATGATGTCAGCTAGTCGTTGCACCGATGGAAGCTATATTGACACGTTTGAAATGGACAAATGATACTGGCGGCCGAAACGTAAAGAGTTCGCTTTACGCCTGGCATCGGCCCTATTGGTAACTCCGAGTGGGTACACCCGAATGACATTTTGTTCAGGAAGGATGGGTCCACTGTCTACATGATGATAGCGGAATTGTATGCATAGTTTTAAAATGATGCTGCTAGTGATATCATCGATTTAAACTATGCTGGCACGTTTGAAATGGCCAGACAGTGGTAGCGGCCGAAACGTAGAGTCCGCTTATGTCTATCAACGGTCACTATTGGTAACATCGAATGGACAGATTTCCATGCAGGTTTACTCACGAATCATTGGGATCTCCAGTACTTTCTAAATGTAGCAAAGTTCGTTCATGGAGTCAAATTAGACATTTCATGGCTGGCGGTCGCAATGGAAATGAGTATTGGTTCAAAATGGTGATTTGGCGACGGGCGCTCCAGCCGGAAGTGGACTTCCTTATTTATTTTCCTGTACTGACGTAGCATTTTCTCCGTTTTGCAATGTGTGACCAACGCGTTTTATGGTATATACACAAACCGCATACAAGCCTTGTATCAGGCTTGCAGACGGTTAGGTATTGCGTTGGCATTAACGCACGCTGTGGCTTTGTGCCCAACAGGTCATGGTGGGCCCCGAGGAATAATCCATCGCGGCTACAGTGCTTTCAGGGTCCTGACCATGATATCCGACGTAATACCCAGGCTGTTAGGTATTACGTCGAATAACTGGGCACATGGCACGCTGCTCCTATTTGCTCAGTTAGTAGCGCTGGTCCCCGGGAATAGCCCGCCAACAAGAATATATGAATTGTCATTTAGGTAGTTTTGGGAAAGTGTCGGCTACCGATTTCGCTGATGGAAACTGAACTGACATGCTTGAAATTGGCAGATAATGCTGACGGCCGAATGGTATACTCTGCTTATACCTCTCACCGGCCAACTCTGTTGTCAACTCTGCTTCTCTTGTGTGCTCGTTGGAATGTGTGCTTCTTTTCAACGTGTCATATGTGACCGTTGGACTTGGTTTTTCAGGTAAACATACCTTTCATGGTAAATACAGTTAGCCGCAGACACACCGTGTTTCACGCTCGAAGGCTCGTGTGGGTATTGCGTAGACCTTAACGCAGGCTCTGGTTATTTGACCTGGAGGCCGTGGTACTGTTTGTGAAAAGCTAACCGGAGCTAGAATATTTCAGATGTCATTTAAACAGCTTTATAATAATGTCCACTAGTCGCTGCACCGATCGAAACTATACTGACACGTTTGAAATGGGAACATGGTGCTGGCGGCCGAAACGTAGAGTCCGTTCATGGCTATCACCTATATGGCTATATTGGTAACTCGGAGTGGACTTAGCTCAATGACGTTGTGTCCAGGAATCATTTCGGGCACCTTGTAATAGTTTATAAATGCGGAACAGCTATGCCAAGCAGTGAAATTCGAGATTTCACATCAGACGGCCGGAAGGTAAATGGAAGTGCTTGGCTGGAAAGGTAATATGTGGACTGGCGCTGCGTGCCGAGAGCTAGGCAGAGGAGCGGCTCAAAAAAGGTGTCACCCATACTCATTTTGCATTTAATTTTTCATTGGTCGCCATGGGGTAAATGTCAAAAATTTTGGAAGGGGGGGGCGGAGTGCCATGAAACGTAGAGATCCCACGTTTGTACGTTAACAGCCCAAACGGCACAACGTGATTGATTTCCCCGTCCCAAATGTGATGGCTTCTTTCTCATGTCATGTGTGACTATTATGCTAGATTTTTAAAACAAACACACGTTTCATGACATTCACATATAGCTGCATGCGAACCTTGTGCCATGCTCACAGGTGGGTAGGTATTGCGTCGGCCTGAACGTACGCTGTGGGTTTGTGCCTAATAACCAGTGTTTGCCCGCGGCAGTAATCGGCCGAGCGATGCATATTTCATTTATTCTCTGAGCATTTTGGAAATAATTTCAACATTATTCAATATTTCAGCATCATTCAACTCTGTCAATCAATGATTTCCGACATTCATATATGCTTGCGGCCACCCATTAAATAATGAGGCGTACATGGATGTTGATGTACCTATTAGTATAGTAGAAGCATGTAGTGATATATATATATATATATATATATATATATATATATATATGCATATCTGGGTAGTGTTATTTTTGACGACAGACAGACGAATCTCGCAGAACTTGCACGCTTGCTTTGCTGTGCGTTGGTGCGATATGGGTTGGAGTGTTGTAGGTGATCAGTAGAAATGGTGTTCTCGTATTGCTCTGGACCTAACACGGATTATACGCCTCTGTATGCCCCATCACACATCACGCTAATGATCTTCGCAATGTTGTTGTCAATCGACTAACCTGATCTCTGCTGCCGTTGCATGGGAAGTCAAGGGGCGCTAAAAAGTCAAATACTCCATAATGGCAGTCCAACCGTTAACATGAGCTATCAACACCATAAAAGCGTATTAACAGTACACAACGAGCAATACCACATACTTGGCGATTCGTCAGACCCCAGCCGTACAGCCATTCTCGTCATTCCGATGCTCGGTTGTGCATAGGCTATTAGACACATGATGGGCCATCTGAACTCGCAATTACCTACCACAAATCAAATCAAGGTTAAGAACTTTATTCAAGCCCGGTTAACAATGCACGCTTCACCGCCTCAATGCGTAACTAGTCATTTTTCGTCATTCGTCATTTGCCTTCATGCGTGTACTAAGTCCCTGTACGCTAGTTTTTCCGTGTGGATCTGATTGTGTACAATCTGGGTCTATGGCTGGAAATCCCCTTTACATATTCCGCAGTGTTATTTCTACGCTTTATATAACTGGTGCCTCTGGCACGAGACATGCGTGCACTGGCCTATGGTGTCTCTGCCCTCTCCCCACCCTGTCTCTAAGCGCACGCCTCCTCAAAATTAACGGACACGCACCATTCGCTCCCTCTCTCGTGGCGCATCATGTTTAATGCCGACAGTATCAAAATACTCTGGCATTTGACGGGGTGTTGCTACATGCGGCCCGCTGCTAGACGCCTAACGCCTACTCTATCGCGCATCATACTTCAAGAGGGTTCGCAATAAGCACCACAAAACTGTTCTCTGCCGCCCTTGCCCTGAGCACACCTCCATTACTTAAGACTTCGTAAAACAGTGGAGCGAACTGTACTTTTGCAAAACTTTTGCTATCTCATCCACATTATACATTCCTGTATTATTGTTATACATTCCTCGGTCTTATTCGATGCTGGGCTCACCGCAATCTGGCCTATGCTGTTACGGCGATCGATGGCCTTGGCCGATCAGCTTATCGTTCGCGCCATTTTCGTCCGCGCCAAATCGCCTGTCAAGTGCGTGCACTTTGGCGCGGGTATGAAGATGTTCTAATTGGTCGGGCGGGAGAAGTTTCAAAAGCGTCAAAGTCAATCACCGGACCGGATTGCGGACAGATCGAGACCTGGCGCATTGGGTTGGTCTTTGGAGGCGGGATCTAGGTGAGGTCAAGCAAGGAGCAAGCAAATATGGAGGAAAGCGAATATATCACCTGCCATGACTGTAATTAAAACAACATAACAATTAGCTTGTCACGAAGCATCATTGCTTATACCCAACGCAGCAATCACATAAAGTGCATGACGCAGCAAGAAGGGATACTTTCGAGAAGCTTCACAAGAGCACAATGCTGGCACCTTTCGCTTACGGGGACGCTTCTATCCGGAATGTAATTCACTTGAGCTACCATGACCTTTTAGGTCGGCACTAGACCACTCCTTGACGCTAAGTCTGATGCATGACGTAGCCACATGTTCAATGAGTAGCGAAATGCATTTACATGCATATATATATATATATATATATATATATATATATGTATATATATATATATATATACTTAATTTAGCTCGAAACAGTTTTAAAATGGTGTCCTCGAATGATTGCATCGGAGGAAACCATACTGACCCGTTTGAAACGGGCAGATAATGCTGACGGTCGAATCACAAAAAGTTAGTCTATGCTCATCATCGGTCATGATATTTCGGAGCGAACTTAACTGTTCCTCAGTCATTCGGAACCATTTGCAAAAGTTTTTAAGTGCAGCAAAGTTTGGTCATGCAGTGAAATTTGAACTTCATTGCGGGCGGAGTAAGGTTTGGCAAGGTTACAAAGACGTTTAGTTGGAAAAGTGATTTATCGACTTGTGCTAGCAGCGGACACATGACCGGAGAAACGTGTCAGAAAGGTGAGGGTGGCCCAAACTTATTTTGTACTCGAACGATTCGTGCTGAACATTCTCGGGGGGGAGGGACAACACCCATGTAACCGCCGTTCATTAACCTTTGGGACAAAACACATTTTTATTGATTCCCACGTCCCAAGTCTGTTGTTTTCTCTGCTACGTCAAGTACAACAACCATATTTGATTTTTTTTAGGGAAACACTCCCTTTATGGTACACACATAACTGCTCTCAAGCGTTGTTGCAGACTTGCAGGCGGTTAAGAATTGCGTCGATCTGAAGCTGAAGTAATATATATATATATATATATATATATATATATATATATATATATATATATATATGTATGTATGTATGTATATATTACTGCATGCTTTAATGATATATTACATTCATGCGCGTTTCATTATTCAGTGAGGAACCGCAAACATATACAGATATAGGAAGCCATTAACCCGTAGAGTTGAATGATGTTGATAAGACAATAGTACCTTATTCCTCGCAGAAAAACCAGGACAATGGAGATATAGTTCGGTTGAAATTTCGGCACCATGTCTCTATTGAAACAATAGCAGAAGTTTGCTACCGCTCTTGTTTTTTAATTGCTATTGTTATTACTATTTGAAGGTTACTTCTGCTATCGCTTCGATAAAGTACCTTGCCGAAATATCAACCGAACTATATCCCCATTGTCCAGGTTTTTCTCCGAGGAATAAGGCCAATCCTCTGTCTTATCTATGTGAGTAATGTTCCTCGCTAATGCACTTAACAACACGTAATTCTGAATGATGTTAAATGATGATGAAATAATTTTATAAATGTTCAGAAAACAAATGCTGGTTATTAGGCACAAACCCACAGCGTACGTTCAGGCCGACGCAATACCTACCCACCTGTGAGCATGACACAAGGTTCGCATGCAGCTACATGTGAATGTCATGAAACGTGTCTTTGTTTTAAAAATCTAGCATAATAGTCACACATGACATGAGAAAGAAGCCATCACATTTGGGACGGGGAAATCAATCACGTTGTGCCGTTTGGGCTGTTAACGTACAAACGTGGGATCTCTACGTTTCATGGCACTCCGCCCCCCCCTTCCAAAATTTTTGACATTTACCCCATGGCGACCAATGAAAAATTAAATGCAAAATGAGTATGGGTGACACCTTTTTTGAGCCGTTCCTCTGCCTAGCCCTCGGCACGCAGCGCCAGTCCACATATTACCTTTCCAGCCAAGCACTTCCATTTATCTTCCGGCCGTCTGATGTGAAATCTCGAATTTCACTGCATGGCATAGCTGTTCCACATTTATAAACTACTGCAAGGTGCTCCAGATGATTCCTGGACGCAACGTCATTGAGCTAAGTCCACTCCGAGTTACCAATATAGCCATATAGGCGATAGCCATGAACGGACTCTTTACGTTTCGGCCGCCAGCACCATGTACCCATTTCAAACGTGTCAGTATAGTTTCGACCGGTGCAGCGACTAGTGGACATTATTATAAAGCTGTTTAAATGACATCTGAAATATTCTAGCTCCGGTTAGCTTTTCACAAACAGTACCACGGCCTCCAGGTCAAATAACCAGAGCCTGCGTTAGGGTCTACGCAATACCAACACGAGCCTTCGAGCGTGAAACACGGTGTGTCAGCTGCTAACTGTATTTACCATGAAAGGTATGTTTACCTGAAAAATCAAGTGCAACGGTCACATATGACATGTTGAAACAAAGCACACATCCCAACGAGCCCACAAGAGAAGCAGAGTTAACAATGTGGCCGGTGATAGGTGTGAGCTGACTCTGCGATTCAGCCGTCAGCATTATCTGCCGATTTCAAGCGTGTCAGTTTAGCTTCCATTAATGAAATCACTTGCCGACACTATTCCAAAACTGTCTGAATGGCAATTCATATATTCTTATTGGCGGGTTATTCCCGGGGACCAGCGCTGCTGCTAACTGAGCAAATAGGAGCAGCGTGCCATGTGCCCAGTCGTCCGACGAAACACCTAACAGCCTGCCAGCCGAAACTCGCTTGTTTTCGCTTTACAGTGTACCATAGAACGTGTGTTCATCTGAACATTCATGTATCATGGTCAGGACCCTGAAAGCATTGTAGCCGCGATGGATTATTCCTCGGGGCCCACCATGACCTGTTGGGCACAAAGCCACAGCGTGCGTTAAGGCCAACGCAATACCTAACCGCTTGCAAGCCTGATACAAGGCTTGTATGCGGTTATGTGTATATACCATAAAACGCGTTGGTCACACATTACAAAACGGAGAAAATGCTACGTCAGTACAAGAAAATGAATAAGGAAGTCCACTTCCGACTGGTAGCGCCCGTCGCCAAATCACCATTTTGAACCAATACTCATTTCCATTGCGACCGCCGGCCATAAAATGCCCAATTCGACTCCATGACCTAACTTTGCTACACTTAGAAAGTACTGGAAATCCAAATGATTCGTGAAAAACTTGCATTGAAATCTGTCCACTCGATGTTACCAATAGTGACCGTTGATAAACATAAGCGAACTCTTCACGCTTCGGCAGCTACCATTGTCTGGCCATTTCAAACATGCCAGCATAGTTTAAATCGATGATATCACTAGCAACATCATTTCAAAACCATGCATACAATTCCGCTATCATCATGGAGACGGTGGACCCATCCTTCATGAACAAAATGTCATTCGGGCGTACCCACTCGGAGTTACCAACAGGGCCGATGCTAGGCGTAAAGCGAACTCTTTACGTTTCGGCCGCCAGTATCATTTGTCCATTTCAAACGTGTCAATATAGCTTCCATCGGTGCAACGACCAGCTGACATCATTCTAAAGCTGTTTAAAAAGGGCATCTCAAATATTCTAGCCTCGGTTAGCTTTTCACGGGCAGCACCACGGCCTACTGGGCACATAGCCAGGGCTTGCGTTCAGGCCTGAACAATACCCACACGCCTGTGAGCGAGAAACACGGTGTGCATGCGGCTAAATGTGTATGCCATGAAAGGTACCTTTACCTGAAGAATAAAGTCCAATGGTCACACATGACACGTGGAAAAGCGTACTTATTTAAACCAGCACACGATGTAACAAGAGTTACCAATAGGGCCGGTGATAGGCTTAAAACACAGCTCTTTGCGTATCGGCCGACAGCATGGTCTGTCCATATCAAACACTTTCTTAAAATGGTGTCGCTGATAGTTGCATCGATTGAAAGTAAATTGGCACGTTTGAAATGGGTGTATAACGCTGACGGCCCAAAAGGTAAAAATTACGATTATGCGCATCAACGGCCATACAATTGACTCGAAGTGGACTCACCTAAAAGACATTTTGTTCGGGAATAATTTCAAACACTTTGCAGTCGTTTCCAAACGCGGCAAAGCAACACCACGCATTGCAATTGGAGAGTTCATAGCAGACGGCCGGAAGGTAAATTAAAGAATTGGGCTGCAAATGTAATACAAAATCTGGCGTTGGCACCCGAAACATGGACGGAGGAACGTCTCAGAAAGTAAGGGAGCTCATAGTCATACTGTAGTCGATTCTTCCCATCCATTGTCATAACGTGAATGCTCTACATACATTCTCAGAGTGTCTAATGGTGAGGGTGCCATAACACTCACGGAACCCGCGTTTCAAGTCTAGGAGGAACCATTGCCGTCTAAACCATGTCAAAATGATGTCCACTACTGGTTGCACCGATGGACACTATTTTGGAATGTTTGTTGAAGACCGATAATGCCGGTAACCGAAAACGTTGAGCCAGTTCATGTCTTTTTCCGGCCCCATTGGTAGCTGAGTGTGGACATGCCTGAATGCGGTTTGTTCATGGATTACTTGGACTTTCTTGCAGTAGTTTCTTGAGAAAGTCTGCTGGGAAAGGTGGTTTTCTGCCATTATCAGGTTCCAGTGATACGAAACGAAGACCATAACTCGTGACACGTGACGTCATGAGCAGAAGGTAAACGCAGCCTATTTTTTCTTCATTTAGTTTCAAATGGCACAATAATGTAAACCACGAGTACATAGGTAGATGCACGTACACCATAGCAATCTCCCGGAACGTCGTGAGCAGCGGGAAAATACAGCCCGAAAAACGTGTCCCACTGATAGTTTTCAACTGATGACCGATTCATTCGTACCAGTGACGTCATCAGTGGGATGAAGGACACGTGTTATTACGAATACCCGCCTGGTTTTCAATGTTGCCATCATAAGTGGCTCGTGAATCCTTGTGATATTGTGAGAAGTAAAAGAAGTTCGTTTTTTACACTTCTACCAGTGACGTCATGAGTAGTACAATACTTTTCATTGAGATGATTTACGCAGCCTGGCAGCGACGTTTCGTCAGCTGATTAGCCGGCCCTCATTACAGACCTAAGCCGACGCTCTTCCCTCCGCAAACATTGTCGGCCGGAAGGTAAAGAACACTGATAAGCGGACATGGGTTATCAGTGGCTACCAGTGCTAAGTACTAAGGGCAGTAGTCACATTTCCAGTTTGAGACGGTGTTTTGGCCACCTTTCCCTGCTTTAGGAAGAAAGTGGGTCAAATTCAGAGAAAAAATCATTTTTTTGTGCATTTTGGGTGTAAATTAAGCCTTTTTCCCTGCTCAGTCACTTGGTCTATTGCATTCCTCTGCATCAGTGTTGTGCCCACACAGGCTTTACTGCTAGTTTTGTATTAAAATGGAGACCAATTCATGGTATTATACATGCTTTAACAAGTGCCATGTGCAACCAGAAATTGGCAGCAAAGCTCACATGTCTATATTTGTCATCACCTCTTCCCATCCTCGTGATTCCATACTCAGAACACAAGTCATTGGCATGTTTTTTTACCTGGCTACCAGTACTGTTGGTGATACATGTATGATTAGATCTGGGTTGTTTATTAATAATCTAATAATCTAATAAAGATTTGACAACATCCTGATGTGCCAAAATACACTCTGTACCTATACATGTGTTCCAATGTATGTACTTTGTCCTTATGGAAGGGTCAAATGACACTTGTACAGTCTTTTTAACAAAATTGTCACTAACTGGCAAGTGGAGACAGTGGAGAGTTTAGTCAAGAGTTTGGAGTTTCAATGCCAAAAATAATTAGCCTTCAATATACCAGCAGGTATTGTTTAGGTGTGGTAATAGAGACACATTAGTTGCATTGGGGAAACTTAATGATTAGAAGGTGTGCTGATGGTCATATTTCTTTGCAAAAGACAATCAACACTGCCCAACATTTTGTTCACTTTGGAATATGCCACACTAAGCATGTTTATTTCATTTTTGGCACCATTTTCATGGTATAAGCAGTTGGCCACCTTCAGGCATAAGATGGGATGCATCACAGCAAAGAGTCAACTCCATGCAGTGGGTTCAAATGTACATCCGGGTATGCCAGGTACCTATCTGGAGCATTTTTGTCATGATTTGATAGGTGTGGAATCTCTAAGGACTTCTGCCCTCCCAGGTTTTGTTTTGCAATTCAGTTGGTAGTCCCTGGTTTCATTTTGTCACTCTGTTGGTAGTCAAATACAGTGTGGCTATGTTTATCACCATTGAGAGAAACATGGGCTAACTTCAGGGGCGTAGTTTTTTTGCAGTAAGTAGGAGCTCCTCTCCCCTGCCCAACATGTGCTCTAGCCCCCCTTCAACTTTGAGAAGGAAGTAAGCCAAAGTTGGGAAAAATCAGTGCATTAAAGCATTTGAAGGTGCATGTTGTATCATTTCCCATTGCTCACTTCTCATCTCATTTTGGGGAACTATGCCCCATGTTAACTTATCTGAGCCATCCTTTACTTTTGAAAGCTGTGGCATATTGTGGTCAATTATTATTCATACCAATGTAAATGCCATCACATGAAAGGTTGTCACACATTGGCAGACTGGCCTAACATATAAAGGAGCTGGCATGACAGACAGGTGAGGTGTTTACAGGTGTAAAAACTATTTGGTGCAAATAGGACACTTGGCTTAGTTTTCACTGTTTGCTCATAGGCATTGAGAGCTTTCAGGTAGGGGGTTTCAACCTCAATCCCCCCCCCTTCCTCTACCTGAAAGTATAGAAAGTGACATCCCTGGCTGTAGTCATACCCATCCCTGGCTGTAGTCATACCCGTTTGTGGCCGCGTTTGATGAAAAATCAGATAAAGATTCAAGGGAAGAATTACGAGCTAGCGTCAACCGACAGCTGTCATTTAGCCTTACCCTTTGTGACTGGTTTTGATAAACACTGGTACAGTGCTGGCTCTAATAGAAAATTGCGAACTCCGCAACCTGTCAATGGCTGAAAGGTCAAACAATTACAAGTAAGCTCAGTTAGCTCAAATGCTAATGGTTCCTCACATACTGTGTTCATGTGGCGTTTTCCGGTGGTTTTAAGAAGAAGCATAGTTTTCTCCGTGAGGTTTCGGGTCACCGTGTGAGTGCTTCTTCAGGCGGTGGTTTATACCACCAACATACCCCAGGTGAGCTCTTCATCGGATAATGGTTAAAGGGAGTGTTCCCCACTTGTAATCAGTTTTAACTGAAATGGCCATATTGAAGATTATGCAGTGTGGTTCACAGTCCTGCCCTTCTTAAGACAAACTTCTCTAATTTCTGAGCTTCAGGCTGGTGGAGAGATGCAGAATATTTGATGGTCACCCAACTATCCATAATGTCATAACAATGCCATTCAAATCCTCCTATTTCATTGGCCATGTGACGATCAAGGCCAATAAAATGGCCGTCAGTTGGTTCTCCATCGATGTTGTACAAGGTACAATGACACAATCGAACAGTTCGCAGTGAGGAGCATAGCTACAAAATAGAGAAACTGTGTTGTCTTGGGCAGTTTTTTCCACTAAAAGGTATACTAATAGTTATAAGTGAGCTAATTTCGACTTATCTGCTGCTCGCTTCAATATCTTCAAATGTAAAACACTTTCAAACTCGTTTTTGAAGTAACGGTGTGGGCTGACGTTAGGAATATTATCACCGGCATGCTGTTCTCGGAAACAAAACAAAAACAAAAAAGTAACCTCGAATGCACCTTTTATTGATCTTTTCACTTCATGAACAATGTTTAGAACACGTAACAATTGAAGTTCATCTATGGGATTTAAGTGGTAGCTGACGCGATCTGGCCCAGTGCGCTGCCCCGGCTTGCTCGATGTAGGCACTGGTGTTGTGTATTCCTGATAGTTTTCTAGAACCGTGACATTGTTCGCTTCCTGGTGTGTTGCTGACGTCATCAAGGGTCTGGCGGTGCTTGTCAGTGTGGATGGTACAGCACCTACACGGTGCAGTCGATCTTGCGCCGTCATCAATCGTTTCGAGATCTAGCATGCGTCATCTGATCAATTCAGCGTCATCTGCTCGGATTGTTGAGATCTAGCACGCATTCTGAAAACGCTTCAAAACCGTCGAATCTGTTGTTTGCGCACACGAGTACACTGGCGTGACTGTGCGCGTCGATTCCCACTTTTGCCGTTCTGTTGCGATCGGTGGTTCTGATCACGTTTCACTCTGACGACCGTTGCCGGGTATGAACTTGGCTTCTTCGCGCGGTCCTGTGGTTTTTGTGCAAGTTGCAAATTTCGCGTCTCGCACGTTTAGACAATAGGACACATTTGCATGCACCGACGGCGCCCGGCCGGCCGGATCCAGTCTCACATCAAACACAGGGATTAACCCCGTTGGCTTAAGTGCACATCGAATGCCACCTGGCCAGCTGACACTTGCTCCGAGCCGTGACCGCATTTGTGCATGTTAGGCTTCCATAGATATAAGGTATGGCAATGTTCGGAGCTCGAGCGAGCATAGGCTCGGATCTGGTTTCATTTACATATTTTTTCTTCGCAGGATCTTCGTTTGAGCAAGTTTAGCAACCATCATTTATGCAAGAAAAGAACTAACCTGCGGCGTACCCGCTAGGTGTATCTTTTCATTGGAAATGGCCTTTACGTGTCATTCTTGTGGTGCCTCGTTTGTCAACTTGGAAGCACTCAATAGCCATACTCCGTTGTGTAATACGGGGGCCAGATTCTCGGTATGGTCATTCGAGAAAGTTGATAAACTTCTCACACTTATGGAAGATCGATATCGGGCGCTCGTGAACACGTATCCGAGACAGAAGGGGCCCTTTTGGATCAAAATAGACCGGGAGCTTGGCGTGGGCGCGGACCAGGCCCGCATAAAATGGAACGCCTTAGTTCAGAGCTACAGGAGGATAAAAGAGAAGGCCAGCAAGCGACCGAAAGGTGCTCGCAAGTGTAGCCGGTGGGATCACTTCGCAACGATGGACCGGATCTTAGCGTACAATCCTCGAATGACATCGAAGCGCCTCATTCGGTCGCGTGGGGGCGCCGGAGCTTTGGAGCCGCCATACGACCAGGACAGCGTCACGGACAGCGACGACTCTGTGAGTCGTGACAACCAGGTGTTCGAAAGCCGCACTCCGTGCGATCCCGTCGCCGATGGCATTGTATGGCCTGTCGAAAAGGTGGAAAGTTTTCTCAAGATTATGGTTAATCAGTACCGGGTGCTGGTCAACACGCTCCCAGGACAGAAGCGGATAGACTTTTGGCTCAACATTGCCCAGGAGCTCGGCGTCAGTGCGGACGACGCCCGCATCAAATGGAACTTATTGTGCCAAACTTACAAGAGGCTGAAGGACCAAGCCGCCAGGACGGGCGGGGATGCTCTGAACCATTGGGATCATTTTGAAGCGATGGAGCGGATCATAGGACAAAATTTGGATGCGTCGTCGACGCGTTTCATTCTATCAAACCAGAGTGCCCCGAATCGCCCTGACCTGTGGCGAGGATCGGACCAGACCGCTCAGGCTCGACCAGATCGAAAACAGGGAGAGAACGTCGATATGAGCAGCTATTTCGCACAGAGGATCGAAATAGAACGGCAACGGCTATCTCTGGACGAGCGACAGTGCGAGATTGATGAGAGAAGGATTGCTATGGTAGAAAAAAGTGTGGCAATGGAGGAGCGGCGGCTAGAACTTCTAAGCCAGCTTCTGTCCATTATGGCCAAGAAGAAAAACAGCTCAAATCTTGGCACTTTGATACCCCAACTTTTGTAAGCATGAATGAATGTGTTGAATGACAGCATGCATGAATGTGTCCGGTGTTTTTTTTTGTTTTGTCGGCCACGTTATTTGCCCTGTGTTTTACGTGGTGTTTCACCTCGACTTACTATTTCGGCCTGTTTACTTGCCTGGGAGAAATTGACAAGTAAGTAACCATGTGAACAAGGAGCCATTGTAACGTGCCCTTAATGCTCATTACATGCACAGCGGTCCACGCGCATCTCTGCGTCGTATTGGTTATGTCGTGAGCCATGACTGCTTTGTTCTCAGTGGCAAATAAACGTGCGTGTGACGAACCGCTAGAAGAGCTGTATTTTTCGGAGGAGGGTAAGCTTGTGAGGTATCTGCATAGTAGACGCTCCCGTCAAGGCAAGCAGAACTTCCAAGGACAAGCAAGGTTCAAAACACAGGTAACATGTGATCACACGTAGTACCGGCCCCTTTGGAGACAGCGGTTAAGTTTCATTGGAGCACGAGCGGTCGAGTGACTTCCGTGCTCTCGTCGGTCGGCAGGGGCCGGCTCTCTCCTCGGTGTCGGCAAGACTTTGCCATGGTCAGACCGTCGGGTTACGCAGGGCAGCTGTCTGTGTCTGCGGAAGACGGCACAATCAATTGCATTTTCCTGAACTACTCGTCCCCTACCTCATAACTCTACCTGAGCTTTTTACTCTGGCTTCACGCTCTGTGGGACCACAGCCGTCTGCCAAGTCTGGCTGGACTTAGCAATGGACTGCCAGCAGACGCATTTACCTACGTTCACAGGCTCGAATACCATGGGTCTATCGTATCTTCCAGCTCTGGCGGTCGTGGTCTCCAGTTTGTGTTTTTTGGGCGCGCGCTCTGCTTGGGCTGCAGGAGTAAGCTGGACGCTGGGACCATGGAGATGGTGCGGCGGTTTGCCAGGTGCTGTGCTGGTCTCGCTCGCACTCCTGTGGCATGTTTCTGATATAGCGATGTCTTGGCCTTTGGTACGGTAATGTGTCCGCCACTCTGACCTAGCTGGGGTCATCCACGTGCCGTATAGCATCATCTCATTCTCATGCTGTTCACGGCAGCTCTCGCCGCACCGTTATCCCTGTGGGCTTGATAGCCGTTGGGAGAGCTGCCTGGCCAGAAGTGGCCTTTTGATAACTGGGCCGCAGTCGCTCACTCCTCTATGAGTAATGACACGTCTGGCGAACACGACTTCAGCTTGCTGACCAGTCTGTGGCGCGGTTTCATTCAGGTGCTGGTTAAACGATGCTATGATGCGCGAACATTGGTTGCATTGACAGTAACCAACGCTTCAAGCTGGGCTTATGATCACAGATGGAAAGGACAGAGCAAGGTTAAACGAAACAAACATCAGGGCCATGACACGCACATCCTTTCCACTCACACTCGGTATATGTTTGCACCTGCGCGTGGTTTAACCAGTACCTCCTGATATACTGGAGGTCGATAACTCAGGAAAATAACTGAACTCATGCCGAGAAACCAGGAGCCGAAGGCCTTCTGACATAAAGCTCGTTCAGAAAGTCAGATTCTGTGAACCGACTGGAATGATCAGTTATCATAAGGGAGCTTCGTCATTTATGTAGTAGACTGCAGCCCCTATAATCCTTCGCGGACGACCTGGTACTTAATGAGCGTGGATGGGCTCTGGTAATGTTCTTTTTTTGCTCTGGAGCACGTGTCGCATACTTCCAGATATTTCCTACTGTCCTGGCATGCCAGGCCAGAAGGTCGGGTCGCGGGCTGCGTGCGTTAAAGATTGCACCAGAGCACGCCGCGCTTAGGTCGATCCTCACCTTCTTCCTCATTGTCTTAGCGACGTTGACACGGTCCCTCTCGCAAAGATGCCGTCGTGTCTCGCCTCGGTAGTTCAGGATTGACGCTAAGACCTCCGGCAGGCCACGTTTTCGGCAGGCCGTCCCGCCGTGATAGCTGTCCTCAGCTGCTCAGCCGCTGAGGAGATTTGTCCTTCGCTGTTGCCCCCGGCTCTCCGATGTCCGTTCATCATTGAACGGGGCCGCGTAGGCGGAGGCAGACCGACTTTCCTGCGTCGTGCGCGTTAGCGGCGCACACAACATCACGCTGGCGAAGGATCTCCCGCCCGGGCTTGGACGCGAGCACGAGGTGCATTTCAATCCATGGCAGACATTTGCAAAAATAGGAACATGTGTGTGTGTGTGAACGCTGCATGTGTGAACAATGTGGATGCGAATCGACGCTGGCGGCGGATTGACGGGTCAGTCAGAATGTGGGTAGTCCTCCGGCTAATCTCCTGAGAGGCGAATGCCAGCGCAATAACACGGCGAAGATTATCACGATAGCGATCCCGGACATAATGGTATCACGAGCGGCAGACCAGGCAGAACGGCCGCGTTCGCCGGACTCAGGGCCGCGATAGGTACGGTAGGTACGGCTGGAGCTGCAGCCAGCTCCGCAGGTAGTGCTCCTGTTTGCGGAGGAGGTGGAGCTGCGGTAGGTACAGTAGGCACGACTGAGCCGTGACCAGCTCCGCAAGTACTGCCTCTGTTCTCAGAGGAGGGGAGGGGGGGGGGTCATGGCCGGCGGTAGAGGTGGCGCAACCGAGGCCAGAGTAGATGACGTCACAGAAAACTCCATACGCGACGCCGCGGCCGTCGGTGGAGGCAGCACACCAACACCTGGCGCACCTGACGCCATAGCGTAGTAAGTCGGTAGCAGCGGACCAGCTTTGTGTTTACCGAATGCTTACGAACGACTGATATTTGTTTTTTATATTTTGGTAAGATATGGCAATTTCTGTGCTGCGTCAAAGCTGAGGAAAGACATTGCTGGTATGCCAATAGTTCGAAGGATAAAATTTGTATGCCTGAACTTCGAATGAATAAAGCACCCACGCTTGAAAGTTCATGATATCAAAAGCTCTTGATTTAAAAAGGACGAAGGAGATGATGCTCGTATGGTAAAATGTTAGGGAAAATGGTCAAACGCGCCAAGCTCGTACCGAGAACGGTCGTACACAGTTGTTAAAACGCAACTTTTTCTTGAGGGGTGAAGTTCTCATGACGAAGTGCGTGCTCAAAAGTTCCGTCAAGGTTCGTTTGACAATACGCATCCAAAGTTGATGTGCTGATGTATATGGTAGTTCAGCGGCAGCGCCAGCCTCTGGTGCAGTCCGGGCACTGAAACGGGACCTGGTGGTCCAGTCTATGCACGATGCACGTTTTTTCGTACCACGACGTCAAGGGCCGACAGGATTTTGTTTTTACTAAATTGAGGCCATGAAATGCGGTCAAATGTGTCGTAGCATATTAAGTCTTGACATGACCTATGTGATCATGATCATGGATGTGAAATATTTTTACGAGGTGCTTAACAGTCCTGACCCAAGCGCATGCCACTGTCAGCAGACAGGTCAGAGGCAGAGTTTGATGGCCGGCCCATTCGTTAGACGATGTGGTGTTGAAGCTCGACCGGAATCAAAGTGAGCTAAACAGACTGTCATGCGATTGGCTTTGTTGCATGTCAGGCAGCTTGGTGGTAGCATGCATCGGCATGTGGCCCCAATTTTGCAAGATATTCAAAAAAGAAACCAAGGAATCGCTGCGCCATATGATTCTTTGAAGGTCTAGTAGCAGCCTTTTGATCGGATAAATGCCTGGGGCTAGCGCCTACGCTAACTGGAGTTCGTTGCGGGAATCCAGACCCCACCATGAAATCCTGAAACTTCGGGTCATCGGTATAATTTCGCGGCCAAAGCTTAATATGCCGCAACGCTTGGCACTGCACATGCTTCTCAGAGGCTATGAGCCCTCCAACGTCACCTGATCTTTGCCGCACACGCTGCTACCGGCCGCAGCCACGCTAGCCAGGGCTAAAAATTGAGCGTATAAGGCGACTCGAACCTTTCCCGTCACCAGTAGGTGAATCGAAATGCAGACTCTCTAACCAACCGAGGCAACTCATTTAACCAGCCTACGCATTGGGAACAAATACGGAAGCGAAGGGAAGTGAACTGTCAGTTGTTGTCTTGGCGGGCGAAGTTCAGCATTTGAGGAAAAACGTTGGTCCCTCCGGAATAACAAAACGACATACTCAAAATATAAACCGTCAAAGCATAACAAAAGCACATTATCCATTTGTATGATCGTGGTAGCATCTGGCTTCCCTTTGCGAAGGATGGTTATAACGCCACACCGGGTTTTTGAATAAGTCGGACCATTTTGCGACGCGTAGTACAGAACCATCTGGCCGAAAATCAAGCATAGAAAAACATCACCGGCTTGCTCAGAATGCTAAGACGTGAGATGGACATGATATATGGCTCCAGCCAGCTGAAATACATGGCTGCTCGTGGCGATGTAGAATTTCATTGCTGCTAAGGTTTTTTTCTGTAAAAACAAATGCATTCAAGGACCTCATTGTGGCTGTCTAATCACCATTAAGATATGGAAGTCCGACACAATCTTAACACACAAATTGGTCATCGGATTATGTTGTGTTGTCTTGCTCTTCATGCCAAATGCGTCGTTTTGTTATTCTGGAGGTGCCAATGTTTCTTTCCAAATGCTTAAGCTTGCTGGCAAAAATAGCAGCTGCTATTTACCTTGCCTTCCTTAGTTCGTACAAGCGCAGTCGGTGAGCGCATGTGTTCTGACTCATGTACGGTGAGGATTTCCGTTCCCTTCATGCGCTCATGATTTAGCCCCGGCTGACACGGACTGCGGCCGGTAGCGGTGGTTGCGCTAAACGTCAGGTCATGTCAGCGGGGCCTACTCTCGAGGTAGGACGAGCAGTGCCAAACGTTGCGGCACGCTCAACTTTCGCCGCACACTTCTGCCGGCGACCCAGCTACACGACCGAGTGGTGGTGGTGCGGCTCATGCAACACATGCCCCTTAACGTGGACGCTGATCCAAGAAAGTTGTCCAAGCAGAAGATAAAAATTTAAGAAATGCTGACTTTGATGTCTCAAATCTGCGCCTGGCAGGGGGCCCGAGACATCCGCGCATTGCCGGGGGGGGGGCAGTTGTCTGTCCCCTGGTATCTCCAACTTTCGGAGCTGTATGAAAAAACAAAGATGCCGTTATGAAGGTCTCATCGTCAAGCCATGAAGAATGCACACCAAATGCTTTACCTTGCTTCAAATGTGAGGTGACCAGAGGTGGTGAAAGGTCAAAAATGGTCGTTCCGATAAATGCAGTTTGAACATACGTCAACACCTCAGACTTATATTGAGGGCACGGAATTAAGCGTTAAGACCGTGGGGAGTCCATTCCGACCATATCTGTTCCCCCACAAAGGTTAAGTCAGATCAGGTCACCGTCCAAAATTGGTCTACCAGTAGCCTACAAGAACGATACTGTTCCATAATGCGCATGTGACTTAACTTATTTCATTAGGTGCAGCCGTGTGACGAAAGTATGCCAGACGCAAAAGTGCCATTGCGGGCTTACTTGGCGGTCATATGAGGTAAGCTTAAGTCAAATTTATAAACCGTCGAAAGGGAAAAAGTGAAGTGCGAATCGGGTATGTGGCCAGTGCAATGTTTATCTGTGGTCAGAAAAAGTACATTACACATATGGAGGCACTCAAGATAGTATAGCTGTTGCCTATCGTATGCAGTCGCTTCGACACTTGGCAACGTATTTGTAACAGATCGAGAACAGGCTTGTTGGCACATGCCTGCCATGGAATTTTGCAATCAGTTTCAGTGCCATGGCGTCATCAGTTTCACGAACGCAATAAGGAGGGGGTTATACGTGATGCACTCGTTCATTTAGCCTCTTCGTTTCTGGCAACGTAGGTCATTGACCCTGGATCGCCTCACATGACCCTGGCTGCTCTCACGTGACTGGCTGAGAGCTCATGATGCATTAGAGTAATATCTCAACTTGTTTTCAGTAGAATATTCGAATACTGCGTGCACACTTGCGTAATAAAGCTGCCTATTTTGAACTCTTCATGTGTTTAGATCATAACCTGGGCCAGAGCCATTTGCTCTGTGTTCATATGATGGCTGTGCATATTAGTACTCTTTGCCCCATATATAGCCACCTAACTGCGCAATAATGCATACAAATTTCCCTTATTCACGAACAGATAGCAAACATTTACCTGACTTCAGCTCAGCGACCTAAAAAAAAATGGAGAAAAAAAATCTGAAAAAATCTGAAATATCAAGCTGTAGATACTATCATGCTCCCTTACTAAAAATAATTTTAACACTGGCAAAGGACCCACAAAAAGGTGTGTGTGATAAAAGTTTTTTAGAGGTCGAGCTGTTTGACCTAACCAAGACCATTGGTCTTGGTAGATCAAAACCTGAAATTTGCGCAAAGCATGCTAAATTGATAGATGAATAGGTAATACAATTTCGTATTGGGGCATCTGTTCTTCTCTATCTGTGCTCGAAGAAAACGTGGGGGGGGGGGGGGGGGAAGTCAACTCCCCTCCGGCCGGGCGCTGGCTTATGGGCGCATATCTCCCACTCGCCTGACATGTGAACAGAACCGACCGTACAGCGGCCTTTCAGCTCATTTCAACTCCGGTCAAGCTTCACTGCCACACCATCAAACGAATGGGCCGGCCATCAATCACTCCATCCCTCTGATCTTTCTGCTGCCGAGAGCTTGCGCCTAGATCAGGACTGTTCGACGCAGCAGCTGGAGGCTACGCTACAGTCTAAGGTTCCAGGATGGACCTCTGAGAAATAAGACGCGATGGAGCGAGAAGGGACTTTATATGGCTGTGGTCGTACAGAGATGGCGTGCCTGCCGTCGTCGTCCTTCCTCCCAGGACTTCAGGTAGTCAAAGCCATGTCTAACCTCAGTTACTGACCTCGTCATAAAGCTCCAGTGTCGTCATCAAATTTATGAAGCTCACTAAGCTGGAGCTGGCGTTTTCCGGTTCTCTACGCAGATGTCTGAAATCTCAGGAGCATGGAGCAGTCCAGGAGCTGAAACTCCCGTCTTCGTACTGTCGCGGCCTTTAAACACGTGGTATGGTGGGGTCGAAGGTCTGAAAGCTGACTGAGGCGCCCACTCACTGACAAGCCATTTTCTACGAAAAAGATCGGAAGTGTTCTCTACTCCGTGAGCGCGTGCCTCCGATCAGGGACGCGATGTCGCACCGTGCGCTGCAATTGGTTGATGCGGCTGGTCGGTGGTCGCGCCGAACGGGGCACTGAGTTTGCCTTGTTGGGATTGAGGAAACCCAACCCGCTGATTTGGTTGGTGTTTGGGCTACTAGATATCCTTTTCTCTTAGTAGGTGTATGTAGGTACACTGAACAAATCGCTTACTCACATCTTTTTGTGTTGGCGCCTCACCAGAAAACGAGAGAATGGGCCATGTTTCGCTCACACGTTCATTGCGCATGCTGAGAAGTAAATGCATGCTTCTTCCGTGCAACGCCGCAGAGCAAACATAGATCATTTTCAAAACTGACAGCTATTCGCTCACCAGCTGCTCCAATCTGTTGCAACTTCCAATTCTCAACCGGCGCTAGTCTCCTCGCGTTACCGTGCTGTGAAAGGAAGGCGAAACAACATTTAGTTACGTGACGTATGTCGTCAATGCTAAATGTGTTGGAAGGCTCACAAACTCCCGTGCTGAAAGCAATCGTCGATGCAAGGAGGCACGTAAGAGACCCCATAACCCTCTCCTCCCACCAACATGACACCGCCCGTCGTCCGGTGTACAGCATCGCACGCATGCGTGTTGCCGGCGGCGCGTGCCTGCCCCGGCGGGCTGACTCGCTGACGGGTCACCGCTGGCCGCTCCCGCCGCCGGCGGTGTCCGCTCGGCCGGGCGGCGCCGGGCTGCCGGCCGTATTTTCGGCACGCCGGGCGCCGCGGCCGCGTCAAGCGGTTTCAGGGTGAGTCAGCGCGGCGAATGCGACGCCGCCTATTGACCCGGCGCGCTGGAACGGCGCACCGGCGCCACCGGTGACGCCCGAGCTGCCGCCTGGTCCGCGCCCGAGCCGGCCGCAATTAGACGCCGGGCGCGCGGTCAAGGTTTAGTGGGGCGAAGCGGCGGCGGTCCCCCCCCCCCCATCTCCCCCCCCCCCCTCTCCGCCCTTACGGCGGGAGCAGACCGGACCGCGGAGACCAGCGAGGCGTGCTGCTCAGGGTCCCTGACAATCATTGTGGCAAACAGCTCGTTTGGTCTGAAGCTCGCTGGTTGCTCACGTGTTGGTTTTGGCTTTACGGTTTGTGGTGCATGCAGTGATTGATGCCCTGCCATGGAGCCGAGGAGGAGGGGCTGCAACCGCCTTTTTAAAGCCCTCTGGCACCAGATTGACCACGTTTCGCGATAACTGAGCTCCTCGCCTGCTTTCATCTACATAAACAATAGAGTTCTTCCTCTCGCTCCTGCAGGAGAGAGAAGTCATGTTTCACCATCCTCAGTACCAATGCCTCGGATGCCGTTTGTTTGCTAAAACGAACATAGCACTCACACGTACGACCATCAAGGTACAAAACAACAACACACCTATCATTCCTTGTCTTTAATATGCTCACCATAGATGGTTTGCTCGAGCATTGCGGCGAGCAAATTCACTAACAACGTACCTTTATCCTCCATGATGCTGGGGGCGTTGGCATCACGGGCTGGCCCTGCTTTTAGATGCTCTTGTTAATGGGAGCATTTCATCTTTTTTGTACCTTTGACCTATTGGTGCATCAAACGCTGCGATTTGGTCCGCAACACCAGTTTTCTCGAAATCCTTCTGAATAGCTCAAAACACCGCCGGCATCCGGTATCGGCGGTGTATTTATTGTTATCCCTGTTCACCACTATGAAAGTTATCAGTTAAATTTGCCTTTTTCCAACGTGTGTATTCTTTAATGTTTGTAGCACACTAATGTGTCAACATACTTGTGTAATAAATGGTGCGAAAGCTTAGAACACTCCGTTTAGACAAAAAGATATGCGAACATGAAGCTAGTGTTCCACGAATTCAACGAAGCGTCATACTTTGTCTTTGATTTCTCTCTTACGTCGTGTTTTGGTTGTCATGACGACGGTGGTTGCGACTGCAGGAAAGGATCAAAATGCTGTTACAGAGCGATGACAGCGTAATTTGAACTCGAAAATAATCAAAAATGGCATTTGTGGTACGTCTTAACGATACTGCAGTGATACTACGCATGCTATTATTAGGTGTAACTTGTCCTGAGGTTTCCCTGAAGTATGCTTCTGAAATATGCTCCAAAGTTGGAACACTCCCTTTAAAGGTAAGTACTACACTGGCATGGGGTTCGAGTTGAAATCGCCATTTTGAATAACATTCGCTGCGGTTTACAGGCATGCCCATCTTGACTTCTCAGGGCCATTCAGTTATGTATAACGCCATAGCAACGTCATTGGAATCCTGCCACCTCCTAAGCGATGTGCCGTTCAAGACCAGGAAGAATATTATCGTCGAGCCGTCCAGATCTGGCGTTCGTGAGCACCTTCCAATATAGTAAACGTCTATTGGCTCTTGATTATTAGTGAGCAAACTGTGCGAGTCTCAATTACGAATCACGCCTTTACTACATAATACAAGAATTCAGACAAAATTGCTAGTTATCACGGAAATAGCGCTTTTACTCGGACAACTTAAGAATAGCACCAAGCCAGACATGTGAATGCAAGTTAACATCATAAACTCACGGGTAAATATGCAAGACCACCACAAGAAAGAGCCATTGCTGACCAGATCTCCTTGTGTACTCGTGTTTGAAACACGAGTGCATAAGGATCTTTGGCTCAGCAAACACTTCCAGTACCGCCACCGCCATCTTCTGCGAGTTTGAAGCATCACAGATGAGCGCAACGGTGGTAATTTTGCACGGCTGGGTTGGCAGTACCTCATCGTCATACCAGCGTCTCATGACGCAATCAGATAATGGCGTATCGAGGAGAATATTTATTAAATAGCAAAATTGTGCTGTCTAGAGCAGCCGTCTCTACTGAAAATATACAAATAGTTACGACTGAGCGTTTTCATAATATCTGATGCTTGCTTCAACATCTTCGAGTCTGGAGATTTCCCTTTCAGGTAGGCTTTGAATCTGTGACATTGTGTGAATCTGTGAAACAAACTGTGCTATTTGCACTCGAAGTGTGCTGACGAATAGGAAGATAGCTTTAAGGGGTCAAAAACAAGTGTGTGTGTGGGGGGGGGGGGGGGGGGCTGTCACACTGCCTGGCTTGCGCACTTCTAGCCTACGACAATCCTTACCTGTACTTTATAACGACCGATGTGGACGGCCCCGACTAGCACTGCAGCCAGTCAGAACTGCAATGTCAATGCCAACGCCGACGTCAATCACCTCCACATACTAAAACAAAATCATAGGCGCTGAAACGAAAACATAACCATGAAAGGGAATATTTGACATTTGAAAATATTGAAGCAAGCATCAGATATGGTGAAAGAAGCTCACTTTTAACTATTGACACACTTTTTAAATGGAAAGACTGCTCCAGGCAGCACAATTCTTAGTTTAGTAAGCACGCCCGTCCATGCGTCATGGTTTGATTATGTCATCGTGTCTTGCACAATATTGATCGACAGCCTATTGACGGCTGTTATGTCTGGAAATCGTGCCCACGAACGCCAGATATGAACGCCCGGACAAACATGTTTTTCTTGGTCTTGATTGCCACATGGCTCAGGGAATGACAGGATCTAAATGGCATTATTATGGCGTCATGAATGCTAAGATGGCTTTGACATGCTTTCCCTGATATGCTTTTCCCCATTTTTGCGGACGCACTAGCTAAAAACTGAAGAGGCTTATGTCTTAAGAATGTCAGGTTTGTGAACAGCACCGAAATGTCTTCAAGCTGGCTTTTTAGGCTCAAAACACCATGTATATGTAGAAAACTCCCTTTAACATTGAAACGCGCCCATAAGCGCCAATAGCGGTGGAACATTTCAAGATTTCCAGAGGCCCACAAAAGTTGCAAAGGGAGTGTGATTTTCGCATCACACGCTGCTAACTGGCTTATGAATATCAGTACCTAAAAATCATCACTGCCCTGAGTGAAATTTTACTCATAATGGTATCTGAGGTGTCGATGACACTATGAAGACCAAACGTGGCTTGCAGGCATAACAAACACTATTATTTCAAAATTGCTGCTGAAATTCTACTTAATGCCATCAATGTTTCCAATAAAAGTGTTTCAAGCTTCAAATTGCTTCGCTGAAGAAATCAAAATATATTAAAGCCTCAAATTCGGGTTTTACCAGCCCAAACACCGGCGCACATTTAAATGGTGGGGCATGTGTGGACATGCGATGGGGTTCAGTATGGTCAAGTTTTGTCCTCTTGAGCCATGTTATGAATATTTCAAACTTCTGGGGTCATGGAAAAGTTGTAGTATTTACCAATGACGTCTGTCCTTCGCCCAATATATTCTGCTTCTACAAATGGGTGTCTATCCATCTTTCATCTGGGCTCCGCATCCGCACTAGACTTCATCAAAAAGCGGAGAGAGTGATGATGCGGGCGTCATATCGTTGACACGCCATTATCCAAATGGAGCTGTGCCCGTGTTGAAAAGTATGCAGGGGTTATCTGGGCTGGTCCCTCGCCCATATCTTGTCTAGGTGTGGCCTGCTCTATTCCGTAATATTCGTCACCTAGTGGTTTTTTGCTGCATGAATTTCGGGGCTATAAAAGTGGGTTTACGGTACTCTCCGACATTCGCTGACAGAGATTCCAGACATGTAACCTCACTGCCGCTGGCATAATGGCGGTGGCTGACCTGTGCTCGTGTCGCTCTCTCTCAGCACTCGAGACGCACTCTCTCCTCTCTCTCTCTCTCGCTCTCTCTCTCTCTCTCCTCTCTCTCTTCTCTCTCTCTCTCTCTCTCTCTCTCTCTCTCTCTCTCTCTCTCTCTCTCTCTCTCTCTCTCTCTCTCTCTCTCTCTCTCTTCTTTCTCCACTCTTGCTCCGCAGCCTTCTGCCCGGCTTGAGTCCTGCCGGGGCTGGGGGGGGGGGGAGGGGACTGGTGGGGGGGGGGGGGGGCTGCGAGACCCGCGTTGCCCGTCACAGTCAGTCGGCACCCCGGAGGGCGCCGGCCGACGGCCAAAATTGCCCCGCTGCGCCGCCGCGCGCCTTCTCACATTGTCGCCGCGGCAAACGCGTGTTTCGCTGCGCCGAGATTGTAAGGCAGCGGCAATTATGTCGCCGTCAACGCCAGAAATGAGGTGCCGCTGCCGCGCGCGGCACCCGCCCGCGCCACTTTTACTGAAAGCAGCGGCCGGCGCCGTTACCAGTGCCCGCAGCGTGACGTGCTGAGCGGAGAGGATTTTTCCTATGGCGCCACGGTATGGAGATCACCATTGACCATCTGAATGACCGCCTGCAGACTGCTCGGCTGCAGGTGGGAGGAGGCGCCGCACGTCACCAGCTCAGCCCCTCCACTTCTACGCAGCCTGACTGCCCCACCTGTCTGCGTTGGCTCTACGCCACTCATGCTAAGCATCACCTGTCTACGCCGCGGTGGTCTCACGCCTCCGCGTCAATGACTGCACCCACCGCTGGCTGTGAATGAAATCGCACGAGTGTTTCCGTCGTCCTGCAGACCGGTTTTGCATCGGCACGCCGGCCGTGCCTTTGAAGCGCGTCTTCAAAGCGGATGGGGAGTGCAGTTATTCATTGTTTGAAGCGGCGTAGCTGACGCCGGGTGCCAAAACCTGCCAAAGTGGCGGGCACGAGATGGAGGTCGGCTCCAAGTAGCGGAGAAAGGCATGCATCGGGAGCCACATATATCCTCTCGGGCTGCTTACACTGCTAGAAAACTCGGTGCATATGGTTGGCATTGAGGAGTGCCGACCTTATTGAGAGCGCGTCACCTGTGCAGTTGTGAGCGATTGTTTTAGTCGTTAGTTGCATGCCAGCATCCATGAAGAATCTATTGCAATGGTGCAGCCACACAGCAAGAGAAGAGACAACTACTTGTTGCCGAGGGGAATCAACATCCAATACAAACAACAAAAAAGAATGTGACTGTTTGTGGTCCCCGGTTTGCCGAGTGTGATGCATTGCTTCATGTCAGGGCATTTTAAATCAAACGAAACAGATTAAGTGCCCGATGTGGGGCAGAGGCCTCAAGGAACAATTTTGCCGTTATGAGGTTTAACGCTCAAATGCAACGGACTTCCGATGCCCTTCCCTATATCGGCTGGCAAGCTGCAGCCCGCTTGGTTTCGGCACAAAATTGATAAATGTTACGTTTGGTCAGTTACCCCCACGTTTGAAATGGGTCTTCAGATCCCCGATTGATTTTTAGAAACCAGGTAGAACGCGATGGCATACAATAACACACAACACAAGTAAACACTTCAATAAAGAGGGAAATAAAACTGTTGAAGGTACCCAACACATTCAAAAACATAATCTCCATCATACCCCTCTCTCTCCGTAACCTTGCGACGAATCGATAATCGGCGTTTGACGCCTTACAATTCGAAAGAGGTCGGAGCGTTAGCACATAGCTTTATTGTA
>NW_023596921.1:46016488-46038238 GCF_011947565.3 Pollicipes pollicipes | reverse complement strand
CTAAGTTTGTTCGGCGGACTACCAAAACTTGCCGCAAAATCATGCATCAAGTACTCGAAGCTCCCACGAAATTTGCCTTTTCGCAATCGATGCGAGGCCAGAACATAACGTAGGTCTGTGCAGTTGCGGGCGCAGATCAGCCAGGTCTCTGACACATCATTGGCAGAAAGATCTTCAAATTAGAGCAGAATGCTGCCCGGTGACACCAGGCCGGAGCTGACACGCTGTCCAGCCGCGGGTTCTGTGGGTGGGAAGCCACCTACATGTGCAGGTGGTCTCCGCCGGCGACCCGCCGTCCATGGCCACCGGTGATGTCATGATGGGTGACGTCACGCCCGTCGGTGACGTCAGCGTCAGGCAGCCGAAGAGGCTGGCCGGCGGGTACAGCATGTGCAGCGGCAGGCCTTCCCCGTACGGCTGGCCCACCAGTGCCGAGCCAGAGCGTGAACACGAGGCCGGGTCCAGCGGGTCTGTCGAGGCGGCCGACGACGAGCACTAAATGCTTATGTCTTCTCCCAACAGCCAATCACACGCATGGCAGAGCAAAGGCGAATATCGGGACCAGAATGTTTTCGCAGATAAAAACCATGACGAACAACTAAGCCTGTGTATTCGAAGTAAAATAGCAAATGGCAGATCTTATCGACCTATTCTGCAGCTTAAATCGAGATACGCCGGAGGTCTGTTTTCTAGAAAATTATTTTGCTGACTCCCGGCTCGACAAAGCCGTCACATTGGCCGCGGTGATCCGGGACGCGGGCGGCCGAGTTCACTTACAGTCGGCAGGGGAGGCCGGTAGTGTCACCAGGCCGTACGGAAGGAGAGACGTCGGCAGGAGCGGCTGGTCGGGAGGCGCTGGTGGACGATCCGAGTCAGCGGGCGGCGGCGGCGGCGGCGACCGCTTCCGCTTCGTGAGGTTGAGGGGTCCGTCCTGCTGGGTGGCTGCAGGCCGCTCTGCTGTCGGGGGTATAGAAGTCCACGAGCACGCCTGAAGCGGACAACATTGCTCAGCAGGCCCGCCTGACTGGGGTCGGTGCTCCAACAACAGGGAGATAAGCGGTACTAATTCATATGTTCGTTAGGGCAAACTTTTTAAGTTTCCTGGACATTCGTGGTCACTAATCAGGCTCTTATCCATTCTTGGCCCCATTACAACCTGCAAGCCACGGCAGACTTTGACTGTTACGTGATCGAATCACTTCGCTGCGAACAGGGGACGCAAATTGGTTCACGTTAGCACCATTTCTAACATCATGACTAATCGTACCTACAGCATTTCGGGCCACTGACAACTGACTGTCCATCCACTGTCCACTGACTGTCGAACCACTGACCACTGTCTGTCGAGCCACCAGTCACTGACTGTCCAGCCACTACTCACTGACTATCCAGCCACTGTTCACTGACTATCGAGCTTCTATCCACTGACTATCCATACCACTGTCCACTGCCCGTCGAGCCACCGCTCACTGCCTGTCCGTCCACTGCCCACCCCCACTCAGATCAGCACAGAAGTGCGTATTTTACATCCCTATATGAACTCTCACGTAACGCTTCACCAGATTATCGCAGATGAGTCCCACCAGGTGCCATGTGATCATAGAGGACCCTCATCGGATGAAAAGGACTCCCGCCGGGTGTGCAGGGCCCTCACCGGGTGAGCAGGACCCTCGCCGGGTGAGCAGGACCCTCACCGGGTGAGCAGGACCCTCCCCGGGTGAAAAGGACCCTCAACGGGTGAGTAGGGCCCTCGCCGAGTGAGTAGGGCCCTCACCGGGTGAGCAGGACCCTCGCTGGGTGAGCAGGACCCTCGCTGGGTGAGCAGAACCCTCGCCGGGTGAGCAGGACTCTCACCGGGTGAATAGGACACTCACCGGGTGAAAAGGACCCTCACCGGGTGAAAAGCACCCTCGCCGGGTGAGCAGCACCCTCACCGGGTGAACAGGACCCTCGCTGGATGGGCAGGACTCTCACCGGGTGAGCAGGACCCTTCCCGAGAGAGGGATCCCCACCGAGTGAACAGGATCATCGCCAAGTGAACAAGGCCCCCGCCGGGTGAACAGGGCCATTACTGGGTGAGCGGGACCCTCACCAGGAGATTGGAGGCCGGAGGCTGGAGGTTGAACCCCTCTGGCGGCGCGGCGTAGCCTGCTCCGGCCATTGCGCCGCTCAGCAGCGGGTACAGCATCAGCGGATGCGGCAGACGCAGCGGCTCAGCCGGCAGCGGCTGCTGAGCCCGCTCCTGGCCCCGCCGCTGCCGCTGCTGCAGCATCTGCCGAACATAGGTACACGCGGGCTGATAACACTCCACATCGATAGCGACGAGGCTGAAGGTGGGGCTAGCGGGCTTTCTCACGAAGCCAGACTGGCCAGTCGCTAACGAACCATCCACTGGACAGCTCACACACCCCAATAACTTGACCATCCGCTGGACTCAGCATATACTGCAATAACTGAACCATCCGCTGGACTGCGCACATGCTTCAATAATTTAACCATCCGCTGGACTGCGCACGTACTCCAATAACTTAACCGTCCTCTGGACTGCGCACGTGCTCCAATAACTTAACTATTCGCTGGACTCTGCACATACTCCAATAGCTTAACCATCCGGTGGACTGCGGACATACCCCAGTAACTTAACCATTCGCTGGACTCCGCACATACTCCAACAGCTTTCTTTTCGACGCGGAACGCCGTTGGCACATGTCGAAAATATTGAGATAAATTCGTGTATGCGGTTATGACTCGTAGGAAATTATAACGTGTCTTTTCCGTACAGGTGGCTTTATGGCGCAGACGACAATGCCTGGCACAAATCGATAGATAGTCAGCATCGATGGAGTCATTTTCACTCGAGCGGCTAGCGAACAGATGGTGAAGCATGCTTCATCGTTGGGCCCATTATTGTGCTACTGTCATGAGAGCAATATCTAGGCATAACTTGACGTGTGAGAAATCCAGCAGCGAACGGTTTGATCTCTCCCGTTGGCATTCGACCCCAAATAATGTCCACCTTACTGCATGGGAAAAGAAGCGCCAAAATAGGGCTTCCCGAAAAGTACAAAGCAACCCCTTTTGGTGAAACGGGAAAATGACCCTCTCAGTCAGATCAAGGTTAAAATGCTGGCCTGGAACGAAAATGAGGTAAATCCAGGTTAGAAACGGCTCCTGACCTTGCTTGATCTCGAAGGCTTTTTCGAGCGATTCAAAGTGACCTGTTTGCTTTTAAAATGTTTTAATGCGGATTTCATGTTACTGGTTTTATATGTGGCATCACGAATTTTACGTGCCGTAAGCATTGTTCTACCAGCCTTTAGAGATGACGTCATAGGTCAATGAATAGGTGCGATATCCGCAACATCACTTTCACGACGGCAGTCACTTGTTCTCTTTGGTCTCAGAACGATCGATTGGGAAGATGTGTGCCCTCCGTCCACCGAGGGTTCTAAGTGATGAACCTAGCGGCTCTATGCCACTTTATTTGGGGAGAAATTCAAGGGGTGATATTTTCGTCAGATTCTGTGACGTCATGCCAATGCACACACTCAACACCGTCATGGTTGGTGTGCTCTTCACAACATTGCAGCTCCCACGATGTGGGTACACGAAGTCACAGATCTCAGACCACGGAGCACCTGCATCTGAATATTCATGTTAAGGGGGGGGGGGGCCAGCAAAGACAACCGCATACGATGGGCCAAACGCTTCGAAGAAGAGGCGGCGCCTCGCACGACGTAAAATGAGCAAACGCAGCGGGGCGGATCTGGTAAAGGTTGCAACGAAAGCAGTGAAAGCCTTTCAGTGAGTTATCGCAAGCCCATTTGGCATAGTAAAGCTGACGTTGGCAAAGCGCTAAGAGAAGCCGGTATCAGGTTCTGGAAGAGACACCACCCCAGTTTGCAACCGGGAGGCGGACAAAGAGTTAAAAAAAACCTTCGCGGTCGGTCAGAAACATGTCGGGAACGCTTTGAATGTCGTCATGCAGTACGGGGCACATGCCATGTATGGCATATCCATAAGCCAGAGAGTGCTTGCGTTCATTGTGGGCGACGGGAAAGTCAAATACCGTCTACATTTCCAGCCAAAATGGAAATGTTCCCAACTGTACCTCCAAAATTCCGGTCATTATCGCGTTGGCTTACTGCAGCGCATTGCGGTGTGGTGGGTCAATTTCGAGAGGATTCTGCGAATCGGCTCACATGAAAAGTGCCACCACTGAAACCGTCACGCCAGCATGGAAGAAAAGTGTAGCAGCGCAAACACCAGAGAGAGTAACATCACCAGACAACGAAAAAGTAGCATCTGTTTTCAGTTTTGGCCGCTGGTTACCCTCAACAACAATTCGTATGTTTGCCAGCTTTGGCCAGTCGGAGTCACGTTCAGGACACCTCCTCACCGGGGAATTCACACCCTGCGCGAGCTTGACGGTCTGGGCTGGCGAGTCATCTGCTATTTGTTAACTGAACAGTGAAATGGACGCTATGAACCATTCGGTTATGCTGTATTTCTTGCTGCGTGCGTTTTTTTTCTAGCGTCGCATGAGGAGGGAGCCATGTACAATTTCAGTACGTCCCAAAAACGAAGTGACTAACAGTTACTGAAACATAAGTAGGCTGCAAGCGTAGTAAGCTCCAATGTCCGTTTTGATTCATGTGACTTTGTTCAGCAGTTTGAATTTTCCGTCGACATTTATCTGCAAAGTGATGGCTTAAAATTTGGAGAAAATGGGTGGGAGCGACGATGAAACATAAGATTATGAACGGAGCGTGCACGGTATAAAAAAGAATAAGCATGAGCCTGGCTGTTCAAAATCTCTACAGTCTGCCGTATCTCTAACATGACGAAAACTATGCTCACTGAACCCGCCAATGATTGTGACCTCCATCTACAAACGCAACGTATGTGCCGACTGATGTGAGCGAAGATGCACGTCAGGGTCTGCTGGGTCCGGCATTAATAATGACTCAGTAGCGCAACAGAGAAAACCGGAACTGATTGATCTCTTTCAGCGCGAGATGCCGCCACCAGAAATCCGTAGCAGATTGCCCTATTCTGGTACCATAATCAAAACAAGCGGCGTGAGGCAGAACTGTCGGATTCGGTCATGTCTCCAGCTGATCCGTGCACGTTCGGAATGTTGGTTTAACCCGCACGGCGCGCCGGCTCACAGAGCGCCGACCGAGAGCTGGTGAAAGCCGCCTGAGATCAAAGCACGGCTCATTAGATACGCCAGCGGTAATTGTCGGCGGCGCAAGGAAACGCATCCCGCGACACGGCCTCGGTAATTGTAACGGCGTGGGCATACACTGGCCTCGGACAGTTCTGACTAATTGGTAAACATCCGTCAATGACAATAAACACAGGCAGCGCTGAGTCACGCGGCCATGGCCAAAAGCGATCACGCCAGATCAGCAATTAGTCATGCAGGATTACAAGGAGTGGTGAGCGGTGAAATAAGTTTTGTAATGGAGACGGGTCGTGCGATGTGATTCAGCCCCCCTCAACCCGGATGATAACCAGATGAAGTGTGGTTCTCGGTAAACCGTTGACGCCAGCTTCGACCACCCTGTCGTGAGACACCTTCAGCGCGCGAATGCTTTGGGCCACCGCGGAATTTAAGGATACTAGAAAACCGTCACAGGTCTGGCGCTCGCAGTCAGCATAATGATGATGTCACAATGCCCAGTCATGACGTAACGTAGTTATCATCTACAGGACGTCCCATTCATGGCGGGTTCGGGTCTGGTCGGGAAGGATTGTGCTGCGTGGGGCCACTATCATACAGAAATGCGGCAGGCTACAATAAAACAAACATTTTCGGTGGTTAAGGGTCGAGGGCGTCAGTAGGCCCCTGCTTTGATCGAGAGCAGGCCCCTACATGGTGCAGTGGGCAGCTCGGTCAGACAGATACAATGGATGACTTCCAGCCGCTGTACAACAGGGGATACCCGTTCTGATTACGAGAGTGTCCCATTGATATCTAGGAGTAGGGCCTCTCGTGAACGACAGGGGGCCTCAATAATTAAGGATAGTGTATGATGAAGAAAAAAACACGGCGAAAGTCCCATAACGATTGAGAGAAGGCCCCACCATTTGCCATGCTGCAGAGTCCTTGGATGGTGGAGGTCTCTGGCACGGCAAAGTGCCTGACCATGGTGGAAACAGGCATGCTGAAGGGGCAGGGCACCCTTGTTGCGACTGAGAGGCTCTGTCTTGATTGCGAGAAGACCGCAATATTCAAGCTGAGCAGTAGCATACGCTTGCAGCCAGTTTTAAGATGATACTGCCAAATATCTTGAGCCGAATTTCTGGGCCTTTTATCCGCCTGGCGGTGGACAGATAATTATTTTAGCTCTGTTACATCTCAGAACACTAAGCGACTGACGACATGGCAGCTACAGCTGAGACAAATATGATAAATTATTTTAGGAGACTTGTTATACCCCTTTCAGACCATATACTTGTTCATAGGGTAGTGAATTTAACAAGTATCATCGCAACAAAAGCATCGTGATGTGGAGATATATTGAATTATTCCTCAAACGTGTCGTCTATTGCACAATTCTGACAAGGCATATTGTCTACCCAAAATTCCGAGTATGGACCTTCTCATTCTCTGATCTGTATGACATATGTTTAACCGCATCATTCCTCAACGTAGGCACACTTTTATCTTAAACACTACTTACACCCTCAACAAAACATCCACCGCAGTCTGTATATCCTCAACAACCTCAAGCAATATCAGCCTGCAATATGGCATGCAGACAAAAAATAAGTATCTTAACGACACTGCCTTAATATAATAGCCCTAGGTTGTACGCTGCGTTGTAATACTTAATCTGGATTATCCGTTCAGCGGCGATACAAAACAACGATCAAGCAAAGTAAACACGTTACTTTCGTTTGGAACATGAAGTAACACACCGATAATATATTAGCCCATGTTGTTATTTTGTTTATTTTTAGTTTCGTATTGTTCTGGAGACCGCCACAAAATTGTTCGCGTGTTAACAGTAAAAATGTGCTGTTTAATGCATTACCTTACAAATCCATTGAGAACAAACGCTTTAAAAAAATGCTCCAGATAATTAAAAATGGCCCGCATAACGAGGTGTTGGGCGAGCGATGCAATGTGGTACGTGATCCGACAAGCTACTACAAGACAACAATATTGCAAAATGTGCAATTTTATGGCGCTTTTCGGCGACACCGAGATTTCTTGAAGCACTGATGCATCAGCTGTTGTAAAATACGGGAAGTTAAAGGCTTCGTTAACATACATATGTTGACGTTCCGAATAAAACACTTAAATTCCGTACGGTTTGATATAGAATATGTTAACTTGTTTACTTTTGATTGGTGTTGGTCAGCTACAGTTGCCACAACATGACTGAAATCACAGTCACGCCACTGAATCATGTTGTTCGCACGACATTGTTACTAAAGCCCAATGGTACATTTTTCTCCTCGAAGAGCATTGCTGTCTTCCTAAGACAATCCTCCCATCAGAGCAGAAGGCAACAACGGCTGGAGGTGTCTCGCCGTGCGCGCGTGATCCGCCTCCCCGCCGTGGCCGCCGGCGGGAGCGGCTGAGTCAGGCGAGCTCTCGTGGTGGGAGCGGGTTCATCGCGTCCGATCTGGCTTGGCGCGCCCGGCAGCTGCGCCGGCGCCCGCGGCCCGGCCTCGATTCAGCCCAGATGCCGGCGATACTGTTTGAAGAGACGTGTCGGCACAGATGTCGCTGTTTAGCAGCTGTCATGGCCGGTCTTATCACGCCCGGGCTGCACGGAACGCCGGCCGAACTGGGGAACGCGGCTTGCCTGCAGTACCGGCCCGAGCTGGTCGACCCGGCTCAGCAAGCCAGCACTGGATGGAACCGGGCAGCAAGGCTCAACCCGCCGGCATCGGGCAGAGCTGACGAGCATTCTTCGTCCTTCATCTTCACGCGCCGGGTGGAGCCAAAGGGCATTCGTAGCTTATCCTGCCCACACTGGCCGAAGAGGAGCAACTCAACTTGGCAGCGCCGTCATTCCCCGTCACTGGGCGGCCCTGCTGTGCCGCATAACACCGGTGTCTGCGGCACAGCATGCTTGACCACCTGGCAGTTTGGTGGTTTTCTGGTCCCCGAGGCGGTCTGCCAATACGTGACTAGGGTGGGCGTAAGCGGGAAAATCTTGACAGGCCATCCCTTGAATCAAATCGAGACAAACGGCGTAAGACAATTCCTTCGAATGTAGGAATGATATGTGACGATCGGTCTTTCATTCCGATGATTTGGACGCGCTTTGCACCGATCACGATGGCCAGGGCTCACTCTTCCAATCATTGCGTCATGACGCTTTGGAGCAAGCTATGCACTGCAACAGCAGAACACGTAGCTGGTACGCATTTCTTAACGAGAAAATGAAATCCTGTTTCGTGCATTGGAGCACAATACTTTAATTCTTGCTCGAAACAATGACGCCATGCAAAGCGCAGTATACTCTTAACATTCTCTATCCCCAACGACGCTGCCACGTACGGGGGAGGGAGAAGGTGTGCTCCTAAGCGATCCCCTCTGAGCACTGATGAAGGATTAACAAGCACCTGGTCCCTTACATTCGCTTCTACACCCAACTGCATCGCCTGGCAGTCGATAGCTCACCACGCTAGGCATGTCAAGCTCCAATGTGGGGGTTCAAATAACGTTACAAGTCACATCAAACAAGAACTGATAAGACTGCCGTATGAGATCGATAATGATTCTAAGAAAGGCTTCCTATGTACCACCCATGTGGCTCTACTTAACTTTAACTGGTGACTTTGCCGCATTCATTTCTCATTTTTGTCTTCCGCCCCTCGAAACTATGGGAGAAATGCTTGCTGACAGTGCCCGGAAGCCAGAAATCATTGTCGATGAAGCCGAGATACCCGCCTTACCCGCACTACGGCGCCAGGCGGCCAACGGTCCGGATTCTAGCAGCCTTTGGCTTGAATCCATGCCCATCTAACTCCCGCCCCAAGAGCATACTCTTGTATCGATTTGTCATGACCGGTTGGGGCTGTCAGAATTGATAACACCTAGCTGTTCGGCACCTGTTGCGCAGCGTCGCTACATTCCCGGGTCAGGTTACAACCCCTGAGACAAAGCGACAAGTGCAAAGGATCTAATGGCACCAGCGCACGGCTAGTTGATGGTCGGGAATTACTGACATTGCTCGCCCAGTGCACGACATCTTACCAATGTAAGCTCTTTCCATAATGCATATGCATGTTTTATTGATACAGCCTTTCATTAGGTGGCTTTTGTTGATTATATCTCCGTTGACTACCGAACACCTACCGCGTCTCAAGAAAAGTTTAGCAAATAACGTGCGTCCCAAATGAGACAAACATCGGGAGCGCAGATCTTTGAAATGTAAGCTAAGTGTGATGTGTATATTGTTTACGCCAAAACGACGCACACAATGACGCACAAGGGTTTCACAAACCTATCGTTTAGCAATGTTCGTGCACGAGCTATGTTTGGGATCACGTAAAAGTTTGTTGAATTGGGGTGGTCCCCACTGAACAGCAGCTGTTCGTTCCTGTCAAATTTCCAGGCCATTCTGGCATAATTCTCCACCGTTTGCAGTCGACACTAATGCACGGTCGACGATGACTTATGCGTCCATTTCGATCTCGACTAAGGTAAACAACGATAAATCCGTTCTGCCGTTGTCGAAATCGCCACTCCTCGTCTGATGCCTGCCCAGCGGACTGAGGGCGTTCCACTACACCCGCTCCTCGTCCGATGCCCGACCAGCGGACCAAGGGCGGTTCGCTGCACCTCCTCCTCATCCGGTGCTAGAACAGCGGACTGAGGACAACCCACCGTACCCCCCGCCCCTCCTCCATTGTTGGATGCCTGGTCGGCGGATCGAGGACGATCCACTTGTCCTCGTCCTTGTCCTTGGTGGGATGGGGACGTACCGCACCGTGAACAAGTCACCGTACCCCTCCTAACCTTGTTGAGGCCTGGCGAACCACAGCAAGCGTCTGTTGAAGGCGCCGTAGAGATTACCGCCTCGTTCATCTTCGCAGAAACAGCGCAAGCGCAGCTGAACTGAGGTAATCGCGGCGGCATGTGTGACCCTCCACCTAATGTACCGCCCCCGCCCCTCACACAGGGCGTGCCACCGTCGATCATAGAGGTCGATTAGTCGCCGTCCGACGGCTTCTGGCACTCGCCGGAACTCAGCTTGCGTCATACTCGAGGGCCTATGACGTCACGTGGCTCCCGGACAAATTACAAGGCGTGCATTGTTTATGCCAGGCACCCAACGACTCACGCCGATGTGAAGCCACACGGAGTCCTCTTCTCAGCTGCAGTGACCTCTTACACGACCGGAATTCCCAACGTTTTACTGCTGCAAGCAGACATGTATGTGTATTTGTAGCCAACATATCACCCAGTGTCCGTATTGTCAGTTTTCATAATTTGCGTGGGCTTCTCGCCCGTTTAGCTATCTCATCGCACCCCGTCTGGGCCTAGCCGGCGCGGAACATCAGCACACGCCTCCTCCTGATGCCCATACAGCACCTGATGTCCTGAGCCCGGCAGGAGACCCCGCAGGGTTGCACACCTGTTAGTACCCCCCCCCCCCCCCCCCCCCCCAGGTCTGTACAATTGTAATGGTTTGAATTGGCCATGGAATCTACGGCATACACAGGATATTTTAGATCCCAGAACGTCTTGGATCCCTGCTCTGAAAACAGCTCCTCGGTGCTGGTGTCCCAATGTCTCGATTTCTCCGTTGTCAGTCCCGCTCTCCCTGCTCTCCCCGGCGGTCCAGCGCTCTGCTCTCCCCTCTGTTGGCGGTCCAGCGCTCTGCTCTCACAGTGCTGACGGCGGTCCAGCAATCTGCTCTCACAGTGCTGACGGCGGTCCAGCGCTCTGCTTCCGCAGTGCTGACGGCGGTCCAGCGCTCTGCCCCCGCAGTGATGACGGCGGTCCAGCGCTCTGCTCTCCCACTGTTGATGACGTTCCAGCGCTTGGCTCTCACAGTGTTGACGGCGGTCCAGCGCTCTGCTCTCCCACTGTTGACGGCGGTCCAGCGCTCTGCTCCCGCAGTGCTGACGGCGGTCCAGCGCTCTGCTCCTCGGTGCTGACGGCGGTCCAGCGCTCTGCTCCTCGGTGCTGACGGCGGTCCAGCGCTCTGCCTCCGCAGTGATGACGGCGGTCCAGAGCTCTGCTCTCCCACTGTTGACGGCGGTCCAGCGCTCTGCTCCCGCAGCGTTGACGGCGGTCCAGCGCTCTGCTTCCGCAGTGCTGACAACAGTCCAGCCGCCCCCCCCCCCCCCCTCTCTCTCTCTCTCTCTCCCACTACTGACAATGCCCGGTCGAGAGCTCGACACTGGCCCACGTTGATCCACACACCTCGGACCAGCCTACCGACGCCTCTGTTTGCCGACTCTCGATGGAAGGGGGGGGGGGGGGGAGAGCGCGTCGCGCCGGCCCTCATTTCCAGCCGGACGGCCCGACGAGTTGACGGGCCGGAGCGGCCTGTTGTCCTCGCGCCGGCCGGCCTCGGCCTCCACAAAGGAGCGTTTCTGGCACGGCGTCCCGGTGTGAGGACGCAGTGGCGTGGGAACTCATTGTGGTGCTTTCCAAACAATGTGCTGCTTCGCCGAACACTGCGCTGTGGGGCTGGGTCAGTCGCGCAGGGCAATGTGTGGTGGCCGCTTCAAAGCGCGGGCATCAGGACTGGTCGCGAAGTATGGGGCGGGCGGGCAAACAAAACATCCCCTTGGCAGGCGGCGCTAATGCGGAGCAAGATAGCGCAGCTGCACTGCTGCTGCTTGGCTGGCCGTTAGGACAATGAATTGCCGACAGTCGACGCATTTCACACTCCCGAAATCCCAGATACTCATCTGCAGATCCGGAAAATCATTAATTTGTCACGCTGGCACGTGTGAAATTCATCTAAATCTCGCCGCAGAACTGTTCGACAGATGAAGGTAGCAGTCAGCCAAAACTCACAGGTATTGATTAACTGGCGGGAGCGCTCCCGCCCCCCTCCCCTCCCCCACCCCTCACGCTCCGGACGGCAGAGAGGCGTAGCATAGATGACGACCCAAATTCAGCTCGACTGGCTGTGGTAGGTTTGCCGTTCGGTCTTGATGCCAGACGTATTGGCGATCGGATCGGTTCACGTTGAAATCAAGTCATTAATCTTAAGGTAAGTCTTTAAGTATCTTTAGGAACATATCTGTGTTATGTAAATCAAGCATCTTTTGTATATTTCAGAAGCTGTTTAGGGTTATTCTGTGCTGATCTTCGCTTGAAGTTGGTTTTGCGTGTACTTTTATTAGACGGCTGTAATGTACAGGAGAAGCAACCAAATTCTATGGTTCTGTTCACACTAAGAATCATTTGTACGTGTATTACCGTCTCACGGTCATCCAGCCTTTCTCCTCTCATGTTTTTCGAGTGACTATGTGTTCCCGCATCAATACGCTTGCATTTAAAGGTGTGCTTAGGTTGATTTTTAATTGACTCTCATGCTCAAAAAGGTGTGAAACTTGTTTTTACAAGAATAAAAAATGTAAGGAAGCGGGTTTATGCTAAAACAGGTGGCATTCCCGTTGTTTCGCATGTCCGCTAATGAGCCTGTTTGAAAGTTGAACTGGCCGAAATAAATCACCTTGACCTGTTAGCTCAGCGGAGTGATTACATGTATTCAGAGAGAGAGTCTTTGCCAAAAGTGTTTAAGGTGCCTCGCGATGTCGTGGCACGGTCACTCCTGTGTCATCCAGGCTATTAGGATCAGTTCTCAGGCGGCTGTCAATAACAAACCACATCAGCGCGACATGGGCGTGATCTCACAAGACCCTCTCACACAACACCCGGCTCGGAGTTCCAACAACCGGGCGGGGCGTGATCTCACAAGACACTCTCACGACACCCAGCTCGGAGCTCCACCAGCCAGACGGGGCGTGATCTCACAAGACCCTCTCACGACACCCAGCTCGGAGCTCCACCAGCCGGGCGGGGCGTGATCTCACAAGACTCTCTCACAACACTCGGCTCGGAGCTCCACCAGCCAGACGGGGCGTGGTCTCACAAGACTCTCTCACAACACTCGGCTCGGAGTTTCGCCAGCCGGGCGGGACGTGATCTCACAAGACTCTCACTCAACGCCCAGCTCGGAGCTCCATCAAACGGACGGGGCGTGATCTCAAAAGACTCCCACACAACACCCAGCTCGGAGTTTCACCAGCCGGGCGCATCGCCGTAAAAAGACACTGTTCACGACAGCAACGCCGAAAATATGATTCACCGACCTTCAGTTGCTCTTGTTGCTGCTGTTGCTGTTGCTGTTGCTGTTGCTGTTGTTGTTGTTGTTGTTGTTGCTGCTGCTGCTGCTGCTGCTGCTGCTGCTGCTGCTGCTGCTGGCTCAGCTGGATGCTGTGTTGCACCAGCCGCAGCTGCTGGATCATCTCCTGGATCCGCTGCGGCTCCAGTTGTTTGTCCAGCAGCAGCGGCATCAGATCCGGCGGAGGCGCGTTCGCCTCAGGTGAACCGCCGTCTCTGCTGGATGGTGTTCAAGTTATGTAGGTCAAATTGTGCAAACTCGAAGCTGAGTGAACTCTTTCAGCCAAATCCACAATTAGGGGAGTGATCTACATCCCACGGGCGCTGCTTCATCACGTTGCTTATATTTCACCTGTCCCTGATTTAAAGCGATATCAGGATATACTGCCCTGCCAGCGATTTGTTCATCGCGCTGATCCACAACTAAACCATCGTGCCTGCACATCCAAGCATGACCACGTTTCACAAAACGTGCCAAAAGACGACCGGTCACCGCTCCGTATAACCGAAGTGATCAACTTCCCATCTAATCGACGCGCATCTCCAGCGTTTGAAGCTAATCTTACAGCGGCGATGCCGAGTCGTCCACCATTTTGGCGGCCAGTCGGCGCAGCACGGCCTCCATGTCGCGCCGTTGCGGGGGCGGCTCGGCCGTCACGGTTGCGGTCCGGTCGACCTCTGTGACCCCGGGTGACCTCCGTCGCCCGTCAAAAGCCGCCTCTGCGCCCAGGGGGAGCTCGTACAGCTTGAATGGCGGCGACTTCCGCTTGGAAGACATGGCACTGAAAAGAGACATCGGTGGACGGTCGGTTAGGTGACGCAATTTCTTGAAACGCGCCGGGAACCCTGACGTCTTCAGACAAATGTCAGGATTTCCCAGAGACATGTGCAGCATGTTTGTATATGTTAGCAAAGGCGGACTCTCACTGAACCTGGGGAGCATCGCTCTGGTGAACATTGCTCGTTACCTTGAGGAGGAGACCCCCCCCCCCCCTCCCATTCTACCCACCCGTTGGACTCGCCAGCCTGCGTTCAAATTTGGATAAACACGCTGCCTAATGCATGCTCGGACACTCCGCGAAGGATGCAGTGTGCAGCCACGAGAATTACTCATCATACCAGGGCCTTCGAAGAAACCGAACAAACATAAACAAACGCCGAGCAGAGGAAATAATTTGCAGCGGTAATACGATAACTAAACAGTCTTAGACACCCACGTCAATCGCCCGCTGTTCCAGGAACTTTTGGAAAAGTGCTGAAGAACGCTAAACATATCCATCCCTGATTTCGCACTCAGATATATTATGCTATTATCGTATTTCACTGAGCCTAGTGGCCTCACAGATAACTCCGGATATCTTCTGAGCTTTGCAGAAACATGACAGCCTAAAATGATGGTGTCAAAATCAGCTAGTAATAACTTCCGCGACGGTCTACAAGTTGCAAAGTTGACTGATCTAGGTAAGGCCTCAGGCGTAAAAGAGGAAGAGCATTTGTGCAGTTTTTCTGATCATAAAAAGCTCACTCACTTTAGTTGTAGTTTGACTGCGAGACTTTCGACAAGCTATCGTATCCTCTTGGAATGTAGGTGCATTGGTGATAGTTGCAACAAGGCTGTAACTATCAACAACTCCGATATCACGTCTTTAAAAGTAATATTTACTCAGCGTGTAGTGATCTAGAATGTGTTGGCCGAGCTCACACAGAAGGGAACTGTTAGCTAGGATGCAGATCGCCAACTGCCAAAGATTAACTATCCCATTAAAGGAAGGTGACCTGATAATCGGTTGTATGCTATGATCGCACATAAGGATGATTACGTTCCTTGGCTTCGTCAGAAGAGAATGGTCAGATGTGCGCGAGCACCCCCGCCATTCGAACTGACGCGGATACGGACAAGATAAGGAGCGTATGTACCCGCCCAACAACTCACATGCAATACTGAAATAAAATGAAGTCCATAACACAATGTATGACGTGTATGTTGGTAGTTGGTAGTCGGTGTGGCTCGTAGTTTATGACAAAGTACAAATCAGCACACCATTGTTCACAGAGAACAATCGAGTTTTCAAATAAGTAGGATAGTGAACCCCTTTGTGAACACCAATGGGCATCCCAGTAAAGAAGAGAACCTTTTCCAAGAATTCAGTTTACTTACTGTGGTAAGATTTTGTATCAGTCTGGCAGTCAGTCAACACAGCCTGCGATCGAAACATACCAGCACAGCTATTCGATACTACAGATACTACAGCACAGCTACAAGCTACTGAATCCCAGCATCCCTCCTATGAAATGGCTCGGCAATGGAGGAAAGACCCGTACTATCCACACTGGGCGCCCAAAATCTGTGTCCACACCGATCGTAGCCCTGAAAGTGAAGCATCGGCTCGACAAAGATACGTCGAGAGCATCAAAATCGAATGGGTTAAAAGTCTCCCAAATATTCCTAACGACATCGTCACTGAAAGACTCGGGAGAGTAAGATAGGGGTAAAGTCGGTGCCACATCTTCTCACTGAGGAGCAGGGGCGGGGTCACACCAAAGTTTCGTCAATATGTCTTGTCTGACCATGCAGGGAAAAGAGCATATTCTCCACAGAATTCCCGCACGTGATGAGACAGTGACCCATTCTCGGTAACCACAACTGAAAATACGGAGCTCGGATGGTGGGTGCCTGAATAAACTCGCTCAAGGCGCATGCGCATCATGAGCAAGTCCAACGTCATACAAATGCCTTTCTTCGAAAAGAGTAAATCATCTTCAATAAAGCAGTTCCAGTGGGTCAGAACGTCATGAGGAACCATTGCCAAGCGTTTTGAACAGGATACGACACACCATCAAAGATAAGCGTCCCCGGCTCCGAGAAACAGGTGTTATTCTGCTGGAGATGATGCTGTCCCATATCCGGGGAGGACCGTACAGGTGACGCCTGATTTTTTAGATGAGCCAGCGACTTCCCAGACAAGATCTACCACTAGGCGACCTCTTCCTGTTCCCGAAGCGAGTGGAAGTCCCAAGGATCTCCGGCTCAGCGCCGAAGAACTTATCAGGGTCGCGAATCAGGCATCCCTCGCAGGCCTGGCGGGACGGGGAACGGCAGTGGGATGAGAAGTCAGTATAGTGAATATGTGAGCATGTAGCTATGCATGTATGCACCACATTACATGTGACATGCCATGCGCGCCATGTGACATGTCTGTGAACAGATGCACCAGCTTAAACAGATAAGGATATCAATGAATGAGAGCGTTATCAGAAATGGACTATTCCTTCATATCAGAGGACAGTGCGGCCTCGTCAGCACGACGACGACCACCCGTGCAATGTCTTCAAGTCTGGCATATCCGGCAGAACATGACAGCGTCACACCCCGCCCAGAGTGCCGGAAGTGAGACTCCAGGCAGCCGTGGCGGCATCATATGCATCTTGGCGAACCCGGACCGGCTGCGGTAAAAACCGCCGGAAAAACTCGTCCGCAAGCCGACCCAGAGTTGACAGCTTTGATTTAACGCCGCGCGGGAAGCGACACGAAAAATCGCCGGCGCCCCCGGCAGATGTTTCATCGGAAGCCGGTGCCGGGCGCTACCGCAGCGCCCGAAACAAAGACCGGCACGGCACGGCACGGCACGGCGGCCAGATGTGGTCGCCGACAGCACCGCCGGGCCGGCACAGGTGCGAGACCCCGGTCAGGACAGGATGACGGCGCGGTAACCGCGTGTGAAGGCCTCGAGCCACGATAATTGGTGCGAAAGTTAAGCTTTGGGGAAGATCACCCGCACGTGGCCGAGATATCAGTCTTCAAATGCTGCTCAGTTCCTGCAAGGCTGCCGTGCAGCACTGCTGGGCGTTGGCTGCTCGGCCAGCAGCTTTGTGATTAAGCGCCTTGTCAATCCGGCCGCCCACGGCTGCGACTCGACTGCTGGACAGTTGCACCTCAGCCGCTGCACGGCTGCGGCTCGGCGGCTTGACAGCTGCAGCTCAGCCGCTGCACGGCTGCGGCTCGGCTGCTGGACAGCTGCAGCTCGGCCGCTGCACGGCTGCGGCTCGGCTGCTGGACAGCTGCAGCTCGGCCCCTGCACGGCTGCGGCTCGGCTGCTGGACAGCTGCAGCTCAGCCGCTGTACGGCTGCGGCTCGGCTGCTGGACAGCTGTAGCTCGGACGTCGCGCGGCTGCGGCTCGGCTGCTGCTCTGCGGTTACAATTTCAGCCACATAACTGGACGCGTATGTGCCCCATTGCCCTACAGTTCAAAGCGAGGCCCATGATGACATCGCTGTAACCAGCCAACAGCGTCTGTTGACGGCACTTAAACCTTTTTTTACAGTTTTGTAGCCCTAAGAAGATTATCATCCTCCCCCTTGTTTACGGCTTTGCGTGTCGGGTAATGATAGCGGGCGTCTGACTCTTTTGGTACCTGTTGTGTGACTGCGGCACCAGGTGATCAATTGCTTCATAAAGTTTGTCTGATTTTAGTTGTCTCGTCGCTGGTTTGTGGGCAAAACGACTTGATCTTTTGATTTTCAGGTGTAAGTGGACAGCAGGTGGAACAGGCTTCAGCTGTGTATGGGTGATAGTACCGAAATGCACAGTAAATGGTAAGCAACTTAGGACATTAAGTACGGCTTTAGGTTGCGTGGTGGATTCTTGTTCCTGCGACTATTGCATTTCGTGCAGAACGTAAGTAACGTTTCGGGTATCAAGTCAACACAGCGATGTTTCAAAATCGCGAGCTTTTGTGGCCACAATGAAGACCGCAGCATATCAAAGCGGCCATGGTGTCGCGAACGATGGCCCGCTGTCTTGAACGTTGTAAGACACGAATTTAGAGATAAATCGGGATTTGTTACAGCCTGTAGGGATTAGAAAACCTAAAGGCAAAACGCACTGCGCACGATGTTGAAAGCTGCCGACTCGATCCAAAACGACCTCCAGCCTCAGATGAAGGCACGCCATTGTGAGGATGTGTGTTCCATCTCCGGCCGACCGAACGACAACACATTTACCTCCCTACTAATGCATGCAATTGGCAGTCACATGGGCTGTTAGATCAAAGATTTGAACACTGTTTATTCGACGGCCCGCTGGAGCCCTCTGCCGTCTGCTATTTGCATATCGCCACACATGCAGCATTGCACAGCCCAGGCCATGAAATGAGAACAGCCTGTCAGCGTGAAGCGCGCCAGACAGTGTGCCGAGCCGGCCGGGACATCGGCCAGTCCCCCGGGAGGGCCGGCCGGCCGGACAGGCGCCCCGCCGCTCCGCGAGCCAAACAAGGCCGGCAGGCGGGCGCGCAGTCTGTCGCCGCCCGCACGGGCGACAGTGCAATGGCCGCCAGCCCGGACATCAACACATGTAGCTCTGATGGCCCTCAGCCGTAAGTCGCATCAGTCAGTCGTGATGGTCTTCAGTCGCACGTCGTGATGTCGCTCATCCCAGTGGTCGTGTAGTGTCCAGTTAAACATATGAGCGAAATGTGGGGCTCGAGCGACCAGTGTTCGCGCGCGTGTCTGGTGCACCGGCTCAATCAATGCAATGTCCTGTCGACCTCATCAGTTTAGATTTGCGGGTGAAAATGGATCCAATTTTGACGCGCGTTTGTGGCATGCGTTTCCATCGTTGCGTCGTTGCCGACGTGCACTGATAAAAGCACGCTGCATGCGTCGCGTACTTATGAAAATCATGATGCATGCTTTGCACACTGATGTAAGCCATGCTTTGACATCGCAGTTCAACAATCATGTTTTGTTCAGGTCGTTTCAGGGTGCAGCTAGGATTAAGGAGGGGAGGGGGGGGGCGCCGCACCGCTGGTTTCACACCCTTGCCTGCGCCCCTGTGTAATAGCATGCATTCCAACAGTCAGTGTGTACACTGCGCAGCCCTCCTAGCCCGTAGAAGTGACACCTATGGCATGCGTCCCTCTTGTGCACAAGATTACACATGACCCTGCACAATAACTCGTCTGTGATGTATTGAGTTTTTGCACTACAGCGGGACATCGGGTCGGCAATGCTGGCGCTCTGTTTACGCAATATTTCAGGCGCGACCAACTTTCACAGCCCGGCGTCTGGCCGCACCACTAGACCAAACAAATCAATTGTCACTGCGTGTCTAGCATCGTGCTTCTACAGCTTGATGAAACCTGGCGCGTGTTACGGCTGTTGCCTAGCATGCTTATCGTGTGCACTCGGGCACGTGCACCGGCCAAGTATCATTGCAGAGCTTTTAAAGACAATGATCAACAGCATCACAGGTTTTACTTGGTCAACGTGTACTTAACATTATTCAAACGGAGAAAGTCTGTCTCTACAAGTCACCAAACTAAAACTATCGTCCAAGATAAACCAACTTGATAATGCCTCTGTCGAAAATAAACGAACTTAATAATACCGCAACCTGCATGTTCATTGCCGATTCTATTGTTAACCGGTCTTGACGTAATACTGGCCCATTGCTCCAGTCCTGGCACACAAAGGCCTCCAGCGTTCGCAAACAATATCAGAGCAGCCAAAACGTCCGAACCAGTTTGCCCCCACATCACAGATCAGTTCCGCGGAGTTTGGCGCCTCTCCGCCGCTACAAAAGCATGCTCAGCCTCTGCCGGCGCGCCCAGTTTAGCTCGCCTTTCGGCGTTTCCCAAGTCGTCTCCGTGGATGCATAACTGATCTGACAATGGGCGCCGATGGGGTTATTATTGGCAGGCGCTGGCAGAGCTCGGGACGGCCGGGCGTCGCTGAGGCCGTGACGTCACCGACGGCCATCCCATGACGTCACTGCACAGCCCACAGCCACAGAGAGCGTTGTGCCGACGCGGAAGAAAGAACCGGGTGGCTTGGCCACTTAGGCAACGAGGTGGCGGAATCACCGCCTCCACTCTACGATGCAGATAGCTGCGGCGTCTCTCCATCTTCAGGAGAGTGGAGAGGTGGCAAACACTGCGTGGGAGGTCTCGGTGTCCACGGGCCTGACAACGGTGTCATCTCGTCGGTCCGCTGTTTGTACAAACGGCTCAGAATCCCCCTCTGTAACCGGAGCCCCCGTGACCGCGCGTCGGCCGAACGTCTGTGTTGTTCTGAGAGGGGCCATTGTTACCGGCCGGGTGGGAGGAGGAGGGGGGGGGGGGGAGACAGCGCCGGCGTCGGTGGGGCCCCGGCGGCCAGGCCAACGGCGTCAACATCGACGCGTCGACGACCCGCGGCGGGAAGCTCCGAGAGGTGTGACCAGGCGGTGTCGAACTGCCGCCACCACGTGGCCTCCTCCCCGCTCGCCCACCGCGCACCGGAGCGGCGGCTCACCGCAGCCGCCGGGCGGGCCGGGCGCGCACCCGCCCGTCCCTCGGAGGCCGGAACTGGCGCGGTTCCGGCCCGGGGCGTGGGAGCGTCACCGCACGCCGAGGGAGCGCGGCCGCGCGGAGAGCGCCGCCAACGCGCCGCACATGTGGCGTCCGAAGGCTCGCCGCGATCGACGGCTGCGGTGCCGTCCGGGCGCCGGCTCGGTCGTCGCCGCTCGACCGCTCCGCCCGCCGGCCGTCCGCAGGCCGCCGCCGCCGGCCAGGTCGCGGGCCGGAGACAGCGGGCGGGGGCGTGGCGTGGCGCGCCACCTGACGTCACACAAAGGGCGCGACAAATGGCCGGCCGCTGCGGGCGGCGCGGCGATTAATGGCGCTCGGCGGCGGCGGCGGCGGTCCCGGCGCACCGCGCGCCATTTGTCTCCGCAAATAGCGCCGGCCGCCGGGGTCGACATGACCGGTCGTTTGCAGTGTGCCCCGCGGCGCTGTGACCCGGCGGACGGCTGTGCAGCGCCGCCGTGTGGGGCGGCAGTAGACCTGAGGTCGGGGCCCGTGCCGCGGGCCTGAAGTCGTGGCCGGACTGCAGACCTGGGGTCGGGGCCGGGCCGCAGGCCTGAGCTCAGGGCCGGGCCGCGGGTCTGAGACTGACAGTCGGACAGGACGCCGCCGACGGACAGAGCGGACCGCCCTGCCTGCGGGCCAGCCGGCCGGGCGGTCCTCGGCCCTGGCCTCGGCGCAGAGGACCGGGAGACCTGTTATGAGCGTTGTCAGGGATTTGGAAGACAACGGTCACTGACCGTTGAGGACATCTGAGATACTGAGAGCCACTGGAGATACAAGGTGGGCGCTGAGGAGAGCGGAGCTGAGCTGAGGAGATCCGGGAGATGAGAGCTCTGGAGGAGGACCAAACGCTCTGCAACCGTGCAGAGGCAGCGAGCAACACAAAGCCCTGCACCCGCAGACCGGGCACAGAAGTGTTTATTTTTACCGACACGGTTTATCTCAATGCCTTCGCTCATAACTGAAGTCACGCAGTGCATTGCCACGAAGTTCCATTCAAGTCGTTCCTCATCTATCAGAATTCTCGGACTGTCATCCCCCTTGTTTGTGGCAAGGCTTTGGCA
>NW_023596921.1:46011488-46013988 GCF_011947565.3 Pollicipes pollicipes | reverse complement strand
GCAGGCTGTACCACGCGCACGTAAACCATTTCATCAACACAGAGCCTTCGGTTAAGCCAACCCAAACCAGAATGCCGATAAAAGGAATAGCATTGAAGCTAGAAATGCTTCTCTTCCATGAAACAGGTTCTATTTTCATTAACCTGCAATGCCATAGAGCCGCGTCTCACTTTAACGCGGTTTAACGCGGTTGTGATCTTACCTAAGCATGTTGCACGCTTCGGTAAGATCACATGCAGCACACCTTGCGGCAAATAGTTATTTATCGCATCCTTTTTCACTACTTTACACTTATGCCATCAAATAGCCCCGTTATACCATAGCCAGTATTTATTTTGAACGGAATACCCCACTTTTTGTACTTTCTATTTATTATTAAATCAGACGAGTATGACTTGATCAGTGATGCCAGTTTTTTCGAAATCCTGAATGCCTCAAAATTTCGATTTAAAGCAGTCGCCCCTGCGGGAGAAATCTCATTGGACTCCCTGCTCACCACTGCAAAAGTAATACACTTCAGTTGTCCTGCCTTTTCAATGCGTGTGTTTTGAAACGTTATCAACACGTTAATTCGCCAAAATGTTAACGCGATAAATGCTACGAAAGCTTGGAATACTTTGTTTAGACAAACAAATGTGTGATCATTAAGCTATCATGCGGCTAATTCAACGAAACGTTATGGCATGGCTTTGATTTCCACCCTATGCATTTTCCACAGAGGCTCCTTTCGAGGCGTACGTTGACTTTGGGAAAGGGGGATCACGTAATCTATGTGGCGTTTTGGTGGCTTAAACCTCAAACAATGCTCTTCTCGGTATTGTTTGCACTGGGCGACTGGCTCTGGGCCCTTGTGCACTGGGCCAGTCACAAACGTTATTTCGTTCGCACCAGGAGAGGTATCACGGCGGTTGTCATGACGACGGCGATCACAACTGCAGGGAAAAGGTGCAGTGCTATTACAGGGCACTGACGACGTAATTTGGGCTCGAAAAAAATGAAATTGGATACTGTATCCAAAATTCCCATTTCCATCGACGAAGTCTTCGGCAAAACATAAGGCTCTTGAGACTCGGAGGCTACCATAATTCCAAAATACTGCGCTTATGCGATTATGGCATCATAGCGAGTTTACGAAGGTCTCGTGCATGTAAACCCTGATATATGAAACACGGAGCGTGGCTGGCGGGTTTTCCAAAGCCAGGAGAATTATGATGTCTGGCGACTGATGGTGACGAAACCTTGAATTTGTTGTTTTTTTAAACATCTGCAAATCTGGTTAAAATATTTCTAAGTCTGTTCAGTACGGACTTAATAAAGCCATCGTCTCCCTGGCAGGAACACGTGCTGTAAAAACAGTATACATTTGAGGGTGCCGTTTTTGGGGCTACGCTGCGCACAACAGTTTGTAAACTCTGTGAAGATGGATGTGCTAAGCAGCTCATGACTTCTGGAAATTAAATTGAAAAGAAAATGTTTTGAAAAAAGTTAAGAGAATATATATATATATATATATATATATATATATATATATATATTATATATATATATAAGTCATGGCAGTGATTGTGTTTATGTATATATATGTATATATATATATATAGATATATATATATATATATATATAATATATATATATATATATATATTATATATAATATATATGTATATATATATATATATATATATTATATAATATATATATATATATATACATATATATATATGTATATCTATATATATATATATATATATAATATACATATATATATATATAAATCAATAAAGTGATATGAAGTCATGATAGTGAATCTTCTCAGGTAAAAGAGTGGTGCATCGAATGCTATTAGCAAACAATAGCAGCAGAAGCTACAGCACAGAAAGGCCGTCAGTACCGGAGTGCCCCACTGGCCAATTACTGGCGCACCGTGGATGTAGGTTTGGAATGCCTTGGCGAATAAAGATAACTCAATTTCCAGAAGCCATGAGATGCTCAGTGCACCTGTCTTCACAGAGTTTACAAAGTGTTGTGCACAGCGTAACCCCAAAAATGGCACCCTCTGATGTGTGCTGTTTTTACAGCACGTGTTCCTGCCAGGGAGGCGCATGGCTTTATTAAGTCCGCACTGAGCAAACTTAGAAGGATTTTAACAAGATTGGCAATTGTTTAAAGTAGAAAACAAATATTCAACGTTTCATCGTCATCACTTACCAGACTTCAAAATTCTTTTGGCTTTGTAAAACCCACATGCGACGCTCCATGTTTCATATATAATGGTAACATGCAGGACCTTAAACTGGATGTTTGACTGCTAAGCAATGGTTTGACTGCTAAGCAATGGTTTGACTGCTAAACAATGGTTTGACTGCTCTAAGCAATGGTTTGACTGCTAAGCTAAAGCACTGCAAGCACTTCCCCCTCGCTTTTAGTGAGAATCGGGCCTGCATAAATTTGTTCCTTGCACAATATGTGATTATTTGTGAGGTTGAGTATACCAAAGAA
>NW_023596921.1:45994374-46010488 GCF_011947565.3 Pollicipes pollicipes | reverse complement strand
GTTAAGATAAAAGTGTGCCTTCGTTGAGGAATGATGCGGTTAAACATATGTCATACAGATCAGAGAATGAGAAGGTCCATACTCGAAATTTTTGGTAGAAAATATGCCTTGTCAGAACTGTGCAGTAGACGACACGTTTGAGGAATAATTCAATATATCTCCACATCACGATGCTTTTGTTGCGATGATACTTGTTAATCTCACTACCCTATGAACAAGTATATGGTCTGAAAGGGGTATAACAAGTCTCCTAAAATAATTTATCATTTTTGTCTCAGCTGTATCTGCCATGTCGTCAGTCGCTTAGTGTTCTGAGATGTAACAGAGCTAAAATAATTATCTGTCCACCGCCAGGCGGATAAAAGGCCCAGAAATTCGGCTCAAGATATTTGGCAGTATCATCTTAAAACTGGCTGCAAGCGTATGCTACTGCTAAGCTTGAATATTGCGGTCTCCTCGCAATCAAGACAGAGCCTCTCAGTCGCAACAAGGGTGCCCTGCCACTTCAGCATGCCTGTTTCCACCATGGTCAGGCACTTTGCCGTGCCAGAGACCTCCACCATCCAAGGACTCTGCAGCATGGCAAATGGTGGGGCCTTCTCTCAATCGTTATGGGACTTTCGCCATGTTTTTTCTTCATCATACACTATCCTTAATTATTGAGGCCCCCTGTCGTTCACGAGAGGCCCTACTCCTAGATATCAATGGGACACTCTCGTAATCAGAACGGGTATCCCCTGTTGTACAGCGGCTGGAAGTCATCCATTGTATCTGTCTGACCGAGCTGCCCACTGCACCATGTAGGGGCCTGCTCTCGATCAAAGCAGGGGCCTACTGACGCCCTCGACCCTTAACCACCGAAAATGTTTGTTTTATTGTAGCCTGCCGCATTTCTGTATGATAGTGGCCCCACGCAGCACAATCCTTCCCGACCAGACCCGAACCCGCCATGAATGGGACGTCCTGTAGATGATAACTACGTTACGTCATGACTGGGCATTGTGACATCATCATTATGCTGACTGCGAGCGCCAGACCTGTGACGGTTTTCTAGTATCCTTAAATTCCGCGGTGGCCCAAAGCATTCGCGCGCTGAAGGTGTCTCACGACAGGGTGGTCGAAGCTGGCGTCAACGGTTTACCGAGAACCACACTTCATCTGGTTATCATCCGGGTTGAGGGGGCTGAATCACATCGCACGACCCGTCTCCATTACAAAACTTATTTCACCGCTCACCACTCCTTGTAATCCTGCATGACTAATTGCTGATCTGGCGTGATCGCTTTTGGCCATGGCCGCGTGACTCAGCGCTGCCTGTGTTTATTGTCATTGACGGATGTTTACCAATTAGTCAGAACTGTCCGAGGCCAGTGTATGCCCACGCCGTTACAATTACCGAGGCCGTGTCGCGGGATGCGTTTCCTTGCGCCGCCGACAATTACCGCTGGCGTATCTAATGAGCCGTGCTTTGATCTCAGGCGGCTTTCACCAGCTCTCGGTCGGCGCTCTGTGAGCCGGCGCGCCGTGCGGGTTAAACCAACATTCCGAACGTGCACGGATCAGCTGGAGACATGACCGAATCCGACAGTTCTGCCTCACGCCGCTTGTTTTGATTATGGTACCAGAATAGGGCAATCTGCTACGGATTTCTGGTGGCGGCATCTCGCGCTGAAAGAGATCAATCAGTTCCGGTTTTCTCTGTTGCGCTACTGAGTCATTATTAATGCCGGACCCAGCAGACCCTGACGTGCATCTTCGCTCACATCAGTCGGCACATACGTTGCGTTTGTAGATGGAGGTCACAATCATTGGCGGGTTCAGTGAGCATAGTTTTCGTCATGTTAGAGATACGGCAGACTGTAGAGATTTTGAACAGCCAGGCTCATGCTTATTCTTTTTTATACCGTGCACGCTCCGTTCATAATCTTATGTTTCATCGTCGCTCCCACCCATTTTCTCCAAATTTTAAGCCATCACTTTGCAGATAAATGTCGACGGAAAATTCAAACTGCTGAACAAAGTCACATGAATCAAAACGGACATTGGAGCTTACTACGCTTGCAGCCTACTTATGTTTCAGTAACTGTTAGTCACTTCGTTTTTGGGACATACTGAAATTGTACATGGCTCCCTCCTCATGCGACGCTAGAAAAAAAAAACGCACGCAGCAAGAAATACAGCATAACCGAATGGTTCATAGCGTCCATTTCACTGTTCAGATAACAAATAGCAGATGACTCGCCAGCCCAGACCGTCAAGCTCGCGCAGGGTGTGAATTCCCCGGTGAGGAGGTGTCCTGAACGTGACTCCGACTGGCCAAAGCTGGCAAACATACGAATTGTTGTTGAGGGTAACCAGCGGCCAAAACTGAAAACAGATGCTACTTTTTCGTTGTCTGGTGATGTTACTCTCTCTGGTGTTTGCGCTGCTACACTTTTCTTCCATGCTGGCGTGACGGTTTCAGTGGTGGCACTTTTCATGTGAGCCGATTCGCAGAATCCTCTCGAAATTGACCCACCACACCGCAATGCGCTGCAGTAAGCCAATGCGATAATGACCGGAATTTTGGAGGTACAGTTGGGAACATTTCCATTTTGGCTGGAAATGTAGACGGTATTTGACTTTCCCGTCGCCCACAATGAACGCAAGCACTCTCTGGCTTATGGATATCCCATACATGGCATGTGCCCCGTACTGCATGACGACATTCAAAGCGTTCCCGACATGTTTCTGACCGACCGCGAAGGTTTTTTTTTTAACTCTTTGTCCGCCTCCCGGTTGCAAACTGGGGTGGTGTCTCTTCCAGAACCTGATACCGGCTTCTCTTAGCGCTTTGCCAACGTCAGCTTTACTATGCCAAATGGGCTTGCGATAACTCACTGAAAGGCTTTCACTGCTTTCGTTGCAACCTTTACCAGATCCGCCCCGCTGCGTTTGCTCATTTTACGTCGTGCGAGGCGCCGCCTCTTCTTCGAAGCGTTTGGTCCCATCGTATGCGGTTGTCTTTGCTGCCCCCCCCCCCCCTTAACATGAATATTCAGATGCAGGTGCTCCGTGGTCTGAGATCTGTGACTTCGTGTACCCACATCGTGGGAGCTGCAATGTTGTGAAGAGCACACCAACCATGACGGTGTTGAGTGTGTGCATTGGCATGACGTCACAGAATCTGACGAAAATATCACCCCTTGAATTTCTCCCCAAATAAAGTGGCATAGAGCCGCTAGGTTCATCACTTAGAACCCTCGGTGGACGGAGGGCACACATCTTCCCAATCGATCGTTCTGAGACCAAAGAGGAACAAGTGACTGCCGTCGTGAAAGTGATGTTGCGGATATCGCACCTATTCATTGACCTATGACGTCATCTCTAAAGGCTGGTAGAACAATGCTTACGGCACGTAAAATTCGTGATGCCACATATAAAACCAGTAACATGAAATCCGCATTAAAACATTTTAAAAGCAAACAGGTCACTTTGAATCGCTCGAAAAAGCCTTCGAGATCAAGCAAGGTCAGGAGCCGTTTCTAACCTGGATTTACCTCATTTTCGTTCCAGGCCAGCATTTTAACCTTGATCTGACTGAGAGGGTCATTTTGCCCGTTTCACCAAAAGGGGTTGCTTTGTACTTTTCGGGAAGCCCTATTTTGGCGCTTCTTTTCCCATGCAGTAAGGTGGACATTATTTGGGGTCGAATGCCAACGGGAGAGATCAAACCGTTCGCTGCTTGGATTTCTCACACGTCAAGTTATGCCTAGATATTGCTCTCATGACAGTAGCACAATAATGGGCCCAACGATGAAGCATGCTTCACCATCTGTTCGCTAGCCGCTCGAGTGAAAATGACTCCATCGATGCTGACTATCTATCGATTTGTGCCAGGCATTGTCGTCTGCGCCATAAAGCCACCTGTACGGAAAAGACACGTTATAATTTCCTACGAGTCATAACCGCATACACGAATTTATCTCAATATTTTCGACATGTGCCAACGGCGTTCCGCGTCGAAAAGAAAGCTGTTGGAGTATGTGCGGAGTCCAGCGAATGGTTAAGTTACTGGGGTATGTCCGCAGTCCACCGGATGGTTAAGCTATTGGAGTATGTGCAGAGTCCAGCGAATAGTTAAGTTATTGGAGCACTGTGCGCAGTCCAGAGGACGGTTAAGTTATTGGAGTACGTGCGCAGTCCAGCGGATGGTTAAATTATTGAAGCATGTGCGCAGTCCAGCGGATGGTTCAGTTATTGCAGTATATGCTGAGTCCAGCGGATGGTCAAGTTATTGGGGTGTGTGAGCTGTCCAGTGGATGGTTCGTTAGCGACTGGCCAGTCTGGCTTCGTGAGAAAGCCCGCTAGCCCCACCTTCAGCCTCGTCGCTATCGATGTGGAGTGTTATCAGCCCGCGTGTACCTATGTTCGGCAGATGCTGCAGCAGCGGCAGCGGCGGGGCCAGGAGCGGGCTCAGCAGCCGCTGCCGGCTGAGCCGCTGCGTCTGCCGCATCCGCTGATGCTGTACCCGCTGCTGAGCGGCGCAATGGCCGGAGCAGGCTACGCCGCGCCGCCAGAGGGGTTCAACCTCCAGCCTCCGGCCTCCAATCTCCTGGTGAGGGTCCCGCTCACCCAGTAATGGCCCTGTTCACCCGGCGGGGGCCTTGTTCACTTGGCGATGATCCTGTTCACTCGGTGGGGATCCCTCTCTGGGGAAGGGTCCTGCTCACCCGGTGAGAGTCCTGCCCATCCAGCGAGGGTCCTGTTCACCCGGTGAGGGTGCTGCTCACCCGGCGAGGGTGCTTTTCACCCGGTGAGGGTCCTTTTCACCCGGTGAGTGTCCTATTCACCCGGTGAGAGTCCTGCTCACCCGGCGAGGGTTCTGCTCACCCAGCGAGGGTCCTGCTCACCCAGCGAGGGTCCTGCTCACCCGGTGAGGGCCCTACTCACTCGGCGAGGGCCCTACTCACCCGTTGAGGGTCCTTTTCACCGGGGAGGGTCCTGCTCACCCGGTGAGGGTCCTGCTCACCCGGCGAGGGTCCTGCTCACCCGGTGAGGGCCCTGCACACCCGGCGGGAGTCCTTTTCATCCGATGAGGGTCCTCTATGATCACATGGCACCTGGTGGGACTCATCTGCGATAATCTGGTGAAGCGTTACGTGAGAGTTCATATAGGGATGTAAAATACGCACTTCTGTGCTGATCTGAGTGGGGGTGGGCAGTGGACGGACAGGCAGTGAGCGGTGGCTCGACGGGCAGTGGACAGTGGTATGGATAGTCAGTGGATAGAAGCTCGATAGTCAGTGAACAGTGGCTGGATAGTCAGTGAGTAGTGGCTGGACAGTCAGTGACTGGTGGCTCGACAGACAGTGGTCAGTGGTTCGACAGTCAGTGGACAGTGGATGGACAGTCAGTTGTCAGTGGCCCGAAATGCTGTAGGTACGATTAGTCATGATGTTAGAAATGGTGCTAACGTGAACCAATTTGCGTCCCCTGTTCGCAGCGAAGTGATTCGATCATGTAACAGTCAAAGTCTGCCGTGGCTTGCAGGTTGTAATGGGGCCAAGAATGGATAAGAGCCTGATTAGTGACCACGAATGTCCAGGAAACTTAAAAAGTTTGCCCTAAACGAACATATGAATTAGTACCGCTTATCTCCCTGTTGTTGGAGCACCGACCCCAGTCAGGCGGGCCTGCTGAGCAATGTTGTCCGCTTCAGGCGTGCTCGTGGACTTCTATACCCCCGACAGCAGAGCGGCCTGCAGCCACCCAGCAGGACGGACCCCTCAACCTCACGAAGCGGAAGCGGTCGCCGCCGCCGCCGCCGCCCGCTGACTCGGATCGTCCACCAGCGCCTCCCGACCAGCCGCTCCTGCCGACGTCTCTCCTTCCGTACGGCCTGGTGACACTACCGGCCTCCCCTGCCGACTGTAAGTGAACTCGGCCGCCCGCGTCCCGGATCACCGCGGCCAATGTGACGGCTTTGTCGAGCCGGGAGTCAGCAAAATAATTTTCTAGAAAACAGACCTCCGGCGTAACTCGATTTAAGCTGCAGAATAGGTCGATAAGATCTGCCATTTGCTATTTTACTTCGAATTAAACAGGCTTAGTTGTTCGTCATGGTTTTTATCTGCGAAAACATTCTGGTCCCGATATTCGCCTTTGCTCTGCCATGCGTGTGATTGGCTGTTGGGAGAAGACATAAGCATTTAGTGCTCGTCGTCGGCCGCCTCGACAGACCCGCTGGACCCGGCCTCGTGTTCACGCTCTGGCTCGGCACTGGTGGGCCAGCCGTACGGGGAAGGCCTGCCGCTGCACATGCTGTACCCGCCGGCCAGCCTCTTCGGCTGCCTGACGCTGACGTCACCGACGGGCGTGACGTCACCCATCATGACATCACCGGTGGCCATGGACGGCGGGTCGCCGGCGGAGACCACCTGCACATGTAGGTGGCTTCCCACCCACAGAACCCGCGGCTGGACAGCGTGTCAGCTCCGGCCTGGTGTCACCGGGCAGCATTCTGCTCTAATTTGAAGATCTTTCTGCCAATGATGTGTCAGAGACCTGGCTGATCTGCGCCCGCAACTGCACAGACCTACGTTATGTTCTGGCCTCGCATCGATTGCGAAAAGGCAAATTTCGTGGGAGCTTCGAGTACTTGATGCATGATTTTGCGGCAAGTTTTGGTAGTCCGCCGAACAAACTTAGCCGTTGCTAACCGCGGTGATTTCCCACTTACAGCCAGGTTATTCGGAGCGAAAATAATCCGACAGCAGCGTAGGGACACCGGAGGGAAGCCACATGTCAAGCGGCCCATGAACGCCTTCATGGTGTGGGCTAAGGACGAGCGGCGGAAAATACTCAAGTCCTGCCCGGACATGCACAATTCCAACATCAGCAAGATCCTAGGCGAGTGGGCCGTGTCATGACTCGGGGTCGCGGGCCGAGCACGGGATATCTCTCGGCGCCGGGCAAGTCGTTGAAGAAAGTGGCTTCCTTTGCAGATATTGTAGGCATAAGTTTGCATAAGGTTGCCACCTCCTTGGATTGATGTAAGCCAGCCTGCCAGCTGAGGACTTTGTGTTTTTAAGGGACGTTTGTCGCCTGGCGATGCATGACTGGAGCAGACACGGACTTGTCGCCGACGTGACCGTGAACAGAGCCCGGATCCCTCAAATGGGAGTGAAGCAAAGCTTTACGAGCTGATGTTCGGGGAAAGCATTTGTGCATTTATATTTAGACGAGAAACTTGGTGTTCTGTGTAGTATGTACTAGGGGCAATCATTCACCGGCTGTTACCAGGTTCAGACTATTGTCCCGAACCCACAACCTGTACTTCTTCACCTGCTGACATCAGTGCTTCCTTACTCCACCGCCAGGGGCGCGATGGAAAGAGATGACCAACGAGCAGAAGCAGCCGTTCTACGACGAGCAGTCGCGGCTGAGCAAGCAGCACATGGAGGAGCACCCCGAGTACCGGTACCGGCCGCGGCCGAAGCGTACCTGCATCGTGGACGGCAAGAAGCTGCGCATCTCCGAGTACAAGGCGCTGATGCGGCGACGCCGGCAGGAGATGAGCGGCCTCTGGTGTCGGCCGGGCCCGCTTCGGCTGCCCAGCCCGGCTGCCTCGCGCGACTCGGGCTCGCCCTGCTCCCCACCAGCGCTGCACACCCAGCTGGCGCCGCTGGTCACGCCGCGGGCGCCGGCGTAAGGCCTGTGTGTGATGGCGCTGGGGAGCGGTGCTGCCGCCGGCGTCCTGCTGGCGGCGGTGGATGGTGGCCGAGGAGGCTTCCGTCGGCGGCGGACGGTGGCCGAGGAGGCTTCCGTCGGCGGTGGACGGTGGCCGAGGATTCCGTCGGCGGCGGACGGTGGCCGAGGAGGCTTCCGTCGGCGGCGGACGGTGGCCGAGGAGGCTTCCGTCGGCGGCGGACGGTGGCCGGGGAGGCTTCCGTCGGCGGCGGACGGTGGCCGAGGAGGCTTCCGTCGGCGGTGGACGGTGGCCGAGGAGGCTTCCGTCGGCGGTGGACGGTGGCCGGGGAGGCTTCCGTCGGCGGTGGACGGTGGCCGGGGATTCCGTTGGCGGCGGACGGTGGCCGAGGAGGCTTCCGTTGGCGGCGGACGGTGGCCGAGGAGGCTTCCGTCGGCGGCGGACGGTGGCCGAGGAGGCTTCCGTCGGCGGCGGACGGTGGCCGAGGAGGCTTCCGTCGGCGGTGGAAGGCGGCCGAGAAGACCTCCGTCGATGGTGGGCGATGGCCGAGAAGACCTCCGTCCGCGTTACCCGCTCACACGGCGCGTTGGGTTGCGAACCGAGCTGTGGGATTTACACGACCCAACTCGTCGGTCTATCGCGGTTGAAGTCTGGATGCTAATGAGACTCGGTTGAAGGAGGACATCAGTGGTTTAAGGCCGTCTCATGATCCTATGCTCGGCCGGGCGAGTATGAGTGGTACGTGGCAGTCTATTTGTTGTCAGACAGTCGGTTTGAAAGGACGAGAACCGTTCGAACAGTTCGATAAGTTGGTTGGCTTATTAACTGGAAGTTAATTGTCTCTGTACCAATTAACACAAATGTGCACTGAGCAGCACTAGTCCAAATGTCCAGTTCTATTGCCTGACCACCGAAACCTCCAGCTTTACTTTCATAGTTGAAACTGTCATGTGGGCTGGAACGCTTGAAACAACTTTTTGGTGGTTATAGGGACTTGGAGACTGTTATGCTCACCAATGTAGCTTGTTTATGTTGTGTCAGTGAAAACATTGATAGCGAATAGTATTTCTTAATGTGCCTTTTTAGGTTATGAGGTGACCGATGTTTGCCGTCTCCTCAGCCTTTTCTGTAGTTTTTTCCTCATGCTGGGCGGTGAAACACTCACAAAAAACTCGCAACACATTGCTGCCGAGGATTCCCATCAATTGGAAGGACATGATTGCGTTGATTGACAACGTGATGTCTGGCTGTCTTGTGGCAACGCTTGCCTCCGTTGCTCCACTGCTCGCTGATACTCAGAACCCTTCGAAAGCAGAAGATAGCATTATGAGCTTATTTTTAGTGGCACGTGTGCTTTCTAGTCCCCGACTGGGACCAAAGAAAATGTATTTGATTGTTTGTTTAAGTACTTTGATGGGCATTGTTTTGACAGACGTGACATGCACTGATGAGAGGCTGTCTTCCACTGGGAGACCCGTGTGGTCCCGTGTACAGAAGCTAAACACTGATCCGCTTCCTGCCCCGCTAGGAGGGCCAATGGAGTGATGAGCTAGTTTTCGCGCCATGAATGGAGCGTTTTGTCTAGTTTAGCATGACTTGCGTGACTGCAGTGAGCCTCTCTCGCTTCATGCCTGCGCCGGATAGGCAGGGAGACGGGGCAGCACATGCCATAGTTACACATGCCTGCAGAAGCTTACGACCTGGAGGTCGAGGCCGGGCCTGCGGCGTTGTCTCGCGGGTGGCGGCGGGCCAGCGCCCGGTCTCCGGTCCCGGTCGGCCGGGCGGGATCACGTTCCAGCGAGATTGCGCCATCGGAACTGCGCTCTGGACCATTCTTGCGCTGTGCGCAGCCGGTGACAGGTCCCTGTCAGCGGGCCAGACGTGGCCGTCTGCAACAGAGATGTGAACCGCGTCCTCCTCGTCAGCTGCTCACACTTCCCAACTGTTGCGCTGGCGGGTGATTTGTCTCCCGCGATCTGAGGAGGAAGTCAAGGAGCCCAGGCTCAACGCGGGACGGGTTATGTTTCAAGGGCCGAGCTTGATGGCCCATCTCGTCCGTCTGCACTCAGCTGGATGACCCGACTTTGATGTTGCCGCGCTTCAGATGGCGTAAAAGGAAGTGGAGAGTCGTGATTTTCTCGAGTATTGCAGACCCCAGGTATGTTCGCTTCCAAGTGTTAGCACCTGAACGCGGACAATTCGTGTGCATTTTTGGACTATAACAGCTACGTCTCACTCACTGGAGGGTCGTATTTCCGTGATGCCGTTTGTTGTTGAACGGGCACTCGTCCTGAGGCCGGACAGGTGCTTGGATGGCGCATTAATGACTATGCCGCTCCTATAACGCAAGTGTCGTGCAGACCATGCTCAAAATACTTCGAAATGCTTCCGAGAACCAGCTTGAATATCTATAGTCATAGTTCTCTCGAGGCCTTCTCTTTGATTATAGCATTGATTACAGATTTTTAGCTTAAGTGATCCTTATTGCCACGAGATTTCTTCGGAAGTGCACGCAGGACGATAATGAATATTCCCGCAGGATCTTCGAAACAGGTTATGTATTCAGTTTGTACAGTAACTGCGCTTGCAAACTGCTCCTGTTCCATGCCCAAACACAGTCTTTTGTTTGTTGCAGGAGTTGTGTTGTATAAATATGTTGTGTAAAACGTAGACCTAATACGTTTTTTGAAGACTGACACGATCGTAGCTTTCTGTTGTTTGCAATCTGGTGTATTGAACGCATACTTTTGCCGGGATATTGATGTTTGCGTGTGTGATGGTCTCACATCAAGTGTATTGATCGGTGTTGATTGTTGTTACTCTGAGCAATGCTTGGAAGCTGGAGGGTCCTCTATTGTCTGCGAGGGCTGTTTTGTCGTGCCAAATATGTAGGTAGTATAACTGTGAAATATATTCGAATTTCGTTGAATTTGGAATCCGATGCGCACGACCACTTGCACCGCAAACATGTGTGCGTGAAAACCGGTAACAAGTCCACCTGAGATTACGTCCGTGTACTTATTCATTCAAAATCATACCATGTACCTGCTAGTATGGAAAGGGTACCCGAAGTTTTTGTACTTAGACATCTACTTCGGTTTTCAAAATGTGTGAAAGTGATAACATTTACAACCAGTTAACATGCGCTCGGGTGGGGGTCAAATGATCCCCCAAAGGTTTTTCCAGAATGGTTTCCGAACGGCGCGGCGTAGCCACGCCAAACTTTGAGTAGCTATAGACAATTGAAAAGCGGATCATTTGATAGAACAAATTAAATGTGCCTTGTAAGGTCGCTGGCCTATGGCAGGTCAAAATCAGGCCATGGTTTCAGCGAAGGCAATTTCTAGGGAAACGTTAAATCTGATCGAACAGCGGAGTGCTTGACAAAGCCATACATCTCTAAGATACTTTTTAGGCAACACAAATATTTTATGAGGAAATTACGGTGACCTAAGGTCAGGTATGAACGTTAGACCAAGGTCAAAACCAACCTCTTTTATTACTCGAGGGGTTGCTGCAGGAGGTAGTTTCTGGTGCTCATTTCGAATTTATTGATAGTAGGAACCACATTCAACATCTTCCATTGGCTTCTTAGAGGTTTGAATAGGTCACTGACCTGAGATGACCTAGGTCGACATTTTGTTTTTGGGAACATACTGCCTAGCGTGATCTTTGTCGCTTATTCAAATGCAAAACTCAGAGCGGTCTTGTATGATTTTGGTCCCCATGACTTTCAAAGGGTCAAACAAGGTCACTGACCTTAAGTGAGCTCGTGACCTTTTTCTTAGAAAGTTATCTAGGTTCTGGAGCACTTTGAAGATCAGCCTGGAATTTGATCTTGTTTGACCTTATTTGACCCGCAGTTTATAACCCGGAAACCTCAATCTTGGACCTAAGTGAATTCACGTACAGATCAACACACCCCGTAAATTTTGTGTCTCTACCTTTCCTAGTTCCCGAGATCTCAGGGAGGGGGGGGGGGGGGTCAAATTGAACCCCCTCACCCGAGCAAAGGGTATCTAGCCGGCCACCCGGACGCGTGTTAAAACAATACGTGGGCCGAGATCATGACCCATTTTTTATCGAGAAGATAATCTCCAGAATACGTAAAATGTTCATGAAAACTCGCAAATACAGTTGCCTGGTAGACGACTAACTGTTGTTACCCAATGCGCACCAATCTCACAAAGAAAACATGTCATAACTACCAAAGACAATGAATTCTTTAACCCAACATTCCCAACACCGACTGCATGATACATTGAAACCAGACCACCAATATCTACGATCACCAAATGAAATATGGTGAAGAAAATTGCAGAATGACAAGAAGGATCACACATAACGAGTGGCTTCATGCAGCCAAGACCTGGCAGCGTCCAACGACGAAAAGGAGCCAGATTCATTGGTCACCTCTCCCCATAGACCATCACACGCTGGGGGCTTCACGACGCACTCAGCTGCTGAGGCTATATAGCAACATCACACGCTAAATGTTAAACATCGACGCGTGGGTAGACCATTACCCGGAAGGCCCCATCTCCAATTTCCGTGGCTATGTACCGAACGACATTCGACCTTCTACGCTTCTCACCTACGCCACTACGCCGCTCTAAGTAAGAACGGCCAGTGTGATACTCTCTGCTGCCCCTTGTTGGCCCCAGCCCCATACAGAGTTTTGGATTCCTGGCGCGCTTCATTACCCCAGTTGCAATTGGTCACGCCGCTCAAAAATGAAGGACAGCGCGGATACGTTGACTCGACTATACTCTGTGCCTTTTAAACGCCGGTGGTCGGGCCACGCGGCACGCGGAGGCAGTTGCTGGCCAAGTAGTGCTGACCAGTGCCTAGCAGATGGGGCCGCAGTCTTCCGTGTCTTCGGGAGCTGGCTCTGCGTGCAGGGCCCAGGGACAACAGCACCAACTCTGGGAGGAGCCGGGGACAGGTTTGACCATTGTTTGTGCTGGAAATTGCATTGGAGGTATCTTTATATTTTACTGGCAACGTAAGCCACTCATGACTTAAGTCAGTCGTTCGCTGTGCTGGTCAGGTGCAGGAACGCCGACACTGTTGGCGCTACTGCCCAACTGTGCTTATGATAAAATGCATTGTAAATAATTATGTGCCTAATGAAAAATAAAACTGTGTTAATCTGTGCCTAGCTCAAATCCTCGGTCATTCAAAACCGCTGGTTGCCTTGAGACCCCCTGCTACGAGTCTCCTTCATATGTCCGCTCATCAGCATCGTGGGAGTGTCATTTGATCACTGAGTTTAGAGCCCATGAGTTCTCCTGGACCCCGGGGCCCTTTGATCGAGCTCTGATCAACGCCAGCTTGTGACCATCTTTTCGTTTTGATCAAGCTGAGCCAACTGAGTCCATGTTTTTGCAGAAAAAGAGCACTAGCATACTATACATACGTCATGCAAGCCAAGGTCGGCGTTGGAGGCGACCCATGACAAGCCGACCAGAAGATGGCCGGTCCTCCGGGAAAGCCCCTCGAGGGACAAACCCCAGCGGGTCATCCTGCCGAACACACAGTTTACACGGTAAACATGATCGCAGTGGAGCGACCGGACATGGAGGCATCACAGCCGGGAGAGCAGGCGACACCGTCGTCCTCGCCTGATGCAGGGCCGCGGGCAGCTCCGCCGGTGAAGCCATCGTCCACGGGGCAGACTGGATCGCGGCCGACAGCAGAGGTGGCGCTACGTTCACTAGAGTAGATGGCGCTGCAGGCAACACCGAAAATCCGACCGCGGCTGGCGGTGCGGACGGCGCGCCAGGTCACAGGGGCCGGCACAGGCAACGCCCAAGACGCAGCCGGAGCCTTGGTAACGGGAGGGGGCACGTGGTGGACAAAAGACACCCTGCGGGTGAAGGACCCGCAAGAGGCATGGGATTTGGCCAGGTGGATTTCAACGGGAACAGTATTTTTGTCTTATCATATTTGTTTATCTGACTTAATTGAAGCAGAGGCCACAAGTCACCGGAAAATGCATCGAAAAGATCGAAAATTATGTGCGCCGTCGGTAGAAAAAGACATTTCCAAAACACCAACGTTGGCAACCACCCAGAGCGAAGTGATTTGATCAGAACAGTCTGTAGTCACTGCTGCACATTTTCATTGTTTAAAAAGAAGGAAGTGATGCCGTGAATTATGACATGCGAGATATAAGCTCTCACGACGGGAACCTATCTTCAACGGCTTATCAGGCACATCATTGCGCTGTCGTGGTTGTCGACTTCTGCTAGAGTTCACCACGCGGTGCGACCGCGACGGCGCTGGATGCATCGAGTAGTTCGCGTCCCCACCGCATGGTGGCAGATATGCGACTCGCGCGGGCAGAGAAATGCAGATTCTGCCTCTAGCTCCTGGCAAATACCACTCCGCCCATCGCAAAGCCCTGTACCATACTGAAGATGCTGGTGCCTTTGCTTTAGAAGATGCCGTGTGACTTAAGACTAGATCTATGAGCAGTTGGCTCGCGCGGCGCCTCAGGTGAACCGCAGTCCGGACCTGGTCAGCTCCGCTGTGAGCCGCCCAGCCCAGGCCAGTGAGCCCAGTCAAGCCTGAGCAGCATGGCTTGCAACTTTTGCCTGTCGTGGACCCATGAAGGGACACGCATTTGACGCGTTTCGTGACGATGGGATAGCTAACGCTGACCGTGACGGTCCGGACCTCGGGTCGCGTCCTCCATTTCGTGTTGAAGCTCGCCGAATAGATGGCGCTCCAGTCGGCAAGCGGTGTCCCCTGACTAAATGCATCGAGGTTGAGTGGGCGGGGCGACTAGTGTAGGGTTAAGGTGTCCTGCACAGTGTGTTTCGCTCATTTCGTTATTTTGTGTGCCAAAAAAGGAATTACGCCCAGCGATCATTTCGAGACCTTTAACGACAAGATTGGCTACGTGGAATGATTGAGACGAGGTATTAGTATTACGGATACCATCATTGCTCGGACTTTCGTTCTCGTCTAGTGTGCTTCTACATGCAAAACGTGTCGGCCAAAAACATTCAGCTGAACAAAACATTAAATTGATCACTCGAGCGTTAAAAGTTACTCAAACTCCAAAGTAAGAGCCTCTGAGCGGAAGACGGAACACCTTGGCACTCAAGGCTCCTTAAAAAAACACATTTAGTTACTCCATGTACTTGTACTTGGATGTGATGCGTGTAACAGCTTGATAAAGGAGAACATAACCTCAGTGCCTCTCCCCCTTGAATACGATGATGCGCAGGAAGCCTCCCCCAGTGAGAAGGCCCATTTTGTTCAAGAGTCCCCTGAAAAATCCCCCCCATCCAAAACCCGAGACGTCACCACTGCCTAACTCCATTAAATGATCACCATTTCAGTTGGTAAGCTTTAACTTGATGCAACGCACCACGAAGTTAGACTAGTTTGGACCTAGTTTCAAACACAGTCGGGCGATTCACTCATGAGGTACCAAGGGAGCCCTAAAGATGCCCCCATATACGTCCAGCTTCAAGAGGACGAATGCAGGAGGATGTTGGTGGGGTAGGGGATAGGGTGCTCAGCTCTGCACCCGTCGATCTTAAGCTCGGACCTCTGCCACACCACATCCGTATCCCACATGGGACCTTTTAAAGGTGGGCCATCTTGAAATGGCCCTTGCAGTCGCTGACATGTAAAGCTCCAATCACCATTATTAAGGTGAGTGTTCCGCATTCGTGTGGGGTTTTGAACTGAGATAGCCATTTTGAGGATACTTCAATGCAGTTCACAGCCTTTTTAAAGACTTAAATCCTCTCGCCTCTGTGCTTGACGCCCACGAACTTGTGCAAACTTTTCGTGCAGACTATTTCAAGGTCACCGATATGTTTGTGGCGTCATACAAACGTCATGCGAATACCGCCACTTCATTGGCCATGCAAAGCTCAGGGCCAAGGACAAACATGCCATTCGAATTGGTCGTGTCTGGCGCATGTTAGCACGATTCGTGGCATCAACGGCAATCAGTTGGTATTCGATCATTTTGATGCAGTGAGCGCAAATCTTGAACACAAGTTACATGTCGTGCCCTATAATACAGGCTCTTAATGGTGTTACCTTATGATGGAAGTAAGGCGGGCAATCGAACAACTTAAAGATAGCGCTATACCTGAGCATGTGAGTGCAATTAAACAATCTACAATCACGGACAAACATACAAAGAAACACCACGAAAAAGGACAAAAACACGCGCACATAACGATATAAGGGCTTTGTAAACACGCGTCAGCACGTGCATCACATGTCGGCAGGTTGAAGCACTACATGTGAGTCAGCTCTCCCATACAATGCCAGTTCTGACACAACTATCTGTCAGCGACTCTAACGTCGTACGAACGTTCCATGATGTTTTCAAACGATGATGCATTAAGAAACCTTTTTACTAAATAGCAAAACTGTGCTGTCTAGAGCGGC
>NW_023596921.1:45976254-45994132 GCF_011947565.3 Pollicipes pollicipes | reverse complement strand
TGGGTCAATTTCGAGAGGATTCTGCGAATCGGCTCACATGAAAAGTGCCACCACTGAAACCGTCACGCCAGCATGGAAGAAAAGTGTAGCAGCGCAAACACCAGAGAGAGTAACATCACCAGACAACGAAAAAGTAGCATCTGTTTTCAGTTTTGGCCGCTGGTTACCCTCAACAACAATTCGTATGTTTGCCAGCTTTGGCCAGTCGGAGTCACGTTCAGGACACCTCCTCACCGGGGAATTCACACCCTGCGCGAGCTTGACGGTCTGGGCTGGCGAGTCATCTGCTATTTGTTATCTGAACAGTGAAATGGACGCTATGAACCATTCGGTTATGCTGTATTTCTTGCTGCGTGCGTTTTTTTTTTCTAGCGTCGCATGAGGAGGGAGCCATGTACAATTTCAGTATGTCCCAAAAACGAAGTGACTAACAGTTACTGAAACATAAGTAGGCTGCAAGCGTAGTAAGCTCCAATGTCCGTTTTGATTCATGTGACTTTGTTCAGCAGTTTGAATTTTCCGTCGACATTTATCTGCAAAGTGATGGCTTAAAATTTGGAGAAAATGGGTGGGAGCGACGATGAAACATAAGATTATGAACGGAGCGTGCACGGTATAAAAAAGAATAAGCATGAGCCTGGCTGTTCAAAATCTCTACAGTCTGCCGTATCTCTAACATGACGAAAACTATGCTCACTGAACCCGCCAATGATTGTGACCTCCATCTACAAACGCAACGTATGTGCCGACTGATGTGAGCGAAGATGCACGTCAGGGTCTGCTGGGTCCGGCATTAATAATGACTCAGTAGCGCAACAGAGAAAACCGGAACTGATTGATCTCTTTCAGCGCGAGATGCCGCCACCAGAAATCCGTAGCAGATTGCCCTATTCTGGTACCATAATCAAAACAAGCGGCGTGAGGCAGAACTGTCGGATTCGGTCATGTCTCCAGCTGATCCGTGCACGTTCGGAATGTTGGTTTAACCCGCACGGCGCGCCGGCTCACAGAGCGCCGACCGAGAGCTGGTGAAAGCCGCCTGAGATCAAAGCACGGCTCATTAGATACGCCAGCGGTAATTGTCGGCGGCGCAAGGAAACGCATCCCGCGACACGGCCTCGGTAATTGTAACGGCGTGGGCATACACTGGCCTCGGACAGTTCTGACTAATTGGTAAACATCCGTCAATGACAATAAACACAGGCAGCGCTGAGTCACGCGGCCATGGCCAAAAGCGATCACGCCAGATCAGCAATTAGTCATGCAGGATTACAAGGAGTGGTGAGCGGTGAAATAAGTTTTGTAATGGAGACGGGTCGTGCGATGTGATTCAGCCCCCTCAACCCGGATGATAACCAGATGAAGTGTGGTTCTCGGTAAACCGTTGACGCCAGCTTCGACCACCCTGTCGTGAGACACCTTCAGCGCGCGAATGCTTTGGGCCACCGCGGAATTTAAGGATACTAGAAAACCGTCACAGGTCTGGCGCTCGCAGTCAGCATAATGATGATGTCACAATGCCCAGTCATGACGTAACGTAGTTATCATCTACAGGACGTCCCATTCATGGCGGGATCGGGTCTGGTCGGGAAGGATTGTGCTGCGTGGGGCCACTATCATACAGAAATGCGGCAGGCTACAATAAAACAAACATTTTCGGTGGTTAAGGGTCGAGGGCGTCAGTAGGCCCCTGCTTTGATCGAGAGCAGGCCCCTACATGGTGCAGTGGGCAGCTCGGTCAGACAGATACAATGGATGACTTCCAGCCGCTGTACAACAGGGGATACCCGTTCTGATTACGAGAGTGTCCCATTGATATCTAGGAGTAGGGCCTCTCGTGAACGACAGGGGGCCTCAATAATTAAGGATAGTGTATGATGAAGAAAAAACATGGCGAAAGTCCCATAACGATTGAGAGAAGGCCCCACCATTTGCCATGCTGCAGAGTCCTTGGATGGTGGAGGTCTCTGGCACGGCAAAGTGCCTGACCATGGTGGAAACAGGCATGCTGAAGTGGCAGGGCACCCTTGTTGCGACTGAGAGGCTCTGTCTTGATTGCGAGGAGACCGCAATATTCAAGCTTAGCAGTAGCATACGCTTGCAGCCAGTTTTAAGATGATACTGCCAAATATCTTGAGCCGAATTTCTGGGCCTTTTATCCGCCTGGCGGTGGACAGATAATTATTTTAGCTCTGTTACATCTCAGAACACTAAGCGACTGACGACATGGCAGATACAGCTGAGACAAAAATGATAAATTATTTTAGGAGACTTGTTATACCCCTTTCAGACCATATACTTGTTCATAGGGTAGTGAGATTAACAAGTATCATCGCAACAAAAGCATCGTGATGTGGAGATATTGAATTATTCCTCAAACGTGTCGTCTATTGCACAATTCTGACAAGGCATATTTTCTACCAAAAATTTCGAGTATGGACCTTCTCATTCTCTGATCTGTATGACATATGTTTAACCGCATCATTCCTCAACGAAGGCACACTTTTATCTTAAACACTACTTACACCCTCAACAAAACATCCACCGCAGTCCGTATATCCTCAACAACCTCAAGCAATATCAGCCTGCAATATGGCATGCAGACAAAAAATAAGTATCTTAACGACACTGCCTTAATATAATAGCCCTAGGTTGTACGCTGCGTTGTAATACTTAATCTGGATTACCGTTCAGCGGCGATACAAAACAACGATCAAGCAAAGTAAACACGTTACTTTCGTTTGGAACATGAAGTACACACCGATAATATATTAGCCCATGTTGTTATTTGTTTATTTTTAGTTTCGTATTGTTCTGGAGACCGCCACAAAATTGTTCGCGTGTTAACAGTAAAAATGTGCTGTTTAATGCATTACCTTACAAATCCATTGAGAAAAACGCTTTAAAAAAATGCTCCAGATAATTAAAAATGGCCCGCATAACGAGGTGTTGGGCGAGCGATGCAATGTGGTACGTGATCCGACAAGCTACTACAAGACAACAATATTGCAAAATGTGCAATTTTATGGCGCTTTTCGGCGACACCGAGATTTCTTGAAGCACTGATGCATCAGCTGTTGTAAAATACGGGAAGTTAAAGGCTTCGTTAACATACATATGTTGACGTTCCGAATAAACACTTAAATTCCGTACGGTTTGATATAGAATATGTTAACTTGTTTACTTTTGATTGGTGTTGGTCAGCTACAGTTGCCACAACATGACTGAAATCACAGTCACGCCACTGAATCATGTTGTTCGCACGACATTGTTACTAAAGCCCAATGGTACATTTTTCTCCTCGAAGAGCATTGCTGTCTTCCTAAGACAATCCTCCCATCAGAGCAGAAGGCAACAACGGCTGGAGGTGTCTCGCCGTGCGCGCGTGATCCGCCTCCCCGCCGTGGCCGCCGGCGGGAGCGGCTGAGTCAGGCGAGCTCTCGTGGTGGGAGCGGGTTCATCGCGTCCGATCTGGCTTGGCGCGCCCGGCAGCTGCGCCGGCGCCCGCGGCCCGGCCTCGATTCAGCCCAGATGCCGGCGATACTGTTTGAAGAGACGTGTCGGCACAGATGTCGCTGTTTAGCAGCTGTCATGGCCGGTCTTATCACGCCCGGGCTGCACGGAACGCCGGCCGAACTGGGGAACGCGGCTTGCCTGCAGTACCGGCCCGAGCTGGTCGACCCGGCTCAGCAAGCCAGCACTGGATGGAACCGGGCAGCAAGGCTCAACCCGCCGGCATCGGGCAGAGCTGACGAGCATTCTTCGTCCTTCATCTTCACGCGCCGGGTGGAGCCAAAGGGCATTCGTAGCTTATCCTGCCCACACTGGCCGAAGAGGAGCAACTCAACTTGGCAGCGCCGCCATTCCCCCGTCACTGGGCGGCCCTGCTGTGCCGCATAACACCGGTGTCTGCGGCACAGCATGCTTGACCACCTGGCAGTTTGGTGGTTTTCTGGTCCCCGAGGCGGTCTGCCAATACGTGACTAGGGTGGGCGTAAGCGGGAAAATCTTGACAGGCCATCCCTTGAATCAAATCGAGACAAACGGCGTAAGACAATTCCTTCGAATGTAGGAATGATATGTGAAGATCGGTCTTTCATTCCGATGATTTGGACGCGCTTTGCACCGATCACGATGGCCAGGGCTCACTCTTCCAATCATTGCATCATGACGCTTTGGAGCAAGCTATGCACTGCAACAGCAGAACACGTAGCTGGTACGCATTTCTTAACGAGAAAACGAAATCCTGTTTCGTGCATTGGAGCACAATACTTTAATTCTTGCTCGAAACAATGACGCCATGCAAAGCGCAGTATACTCTTAACATTCTCTATCCCCAACGACGCTGCCACGTACGGGGGAGGGAGAAGGTGTGCTCCTAAGCGATCCCCTCTGAGCACTGATGAAGGATTAACAAGCACCTGGTCACTTACATTCGCTTCTACACCCAACTGCATCGCCTGGCAGTCGGTAGCTCACCACGCTAGGCATGTCAAGTTCCGATGTGGGGGTTCAAATAACGTTACAAGTCACATCAAACAAGAACTGATAAGACTGCCGTATGAGATCGATAATGATTCTAAGAAAGGCTTCCTATGTACCACCCATGTGGCTCTACTTAACTTTAACTGGTGACTTGCCGCATTCATTTCTCATTTTTGTCTTCCGCCCCTCGAAACTATGGGAGAAATGCTTGCTGACAGTGCCCGGAAGCCAGAAATCATTGTCGATGAAGCCGAGATACCCGCCTTACCCGCACTACGGCGCCAGGCGGCCAACGGTCCGGATTCTAGCAGCCTTTGGCTTGAATCCATGCCCATCTAACTCCCGCCCCAAGAGCATACTCTTGTATCGATTTGTCATGACCGGTTGGGGCTGTCAGAATTGATAACACCTAGCTGTTCGGCACCTGTTGCGCAGCGTCGCTACATTCCCGGGTCAGGTTACAACCCCTGAGACAAAGCGACAAGTGCAAAGGATCTAATGGCACCAGCGCACGGCTAGTTGATGGTCGGGAATTACTGACATTGCTCGCCCAGTGCACGACATCTTACCAATGTAAGCTCTTTCCATAATGCATATGCATGTTTTATTGATACAGCCTTTCATTAGGTGGCTTTTGTTGATTATATCTCCGTTGACTACCGAACACCTACCGCGTCTCAAGAAAAGTTTAGCAAATAACGTGCGTCCCAAATGAGACAAACATCGGGAGCGCAGATCTTTGAAATGTAAGCTAAGTGTGATGTGTATATTGTTTACGCCAAAACGACGCACACAATGACGCACAAGGGTTTCACAAACCTATCGTTTAGCAATGTTCGTGCACGAGCTATGTTTGGGATCACGTAAAAGTTTGTTGAATTGGGGTGGTCCCCACTGAACAGCAGCTGTTCGTTCTGTCGTCAAATTTCCAGGCCATTCTGGCATAATTCTCCACCGTTTGCAGTCGACACTAATGCACGGTCGACGATGACTTATGCGTCCATTTCGATCTCGACTAAGGTAAACAACGATAAATCCGTTCTGCCGTTGTCGAAATCGCCACTCCTCGTCTGATGCCTGCCCAGCGGACTGAGGGCGTTCCACTACACCCGCTCCTCGTCCGATGCCCGACCAGCGGACCAAGGGCGGTTCGCTGCACCTCCTCCTCATCCGGTGCTAGAACAGCGGACTGAGGACAACCCACCGTACCCCCCCCCCCGCCTCCTCCATTGTTGGATGCCTGGTCGGCGGATCGAGGACGATCCACTTGTCCTCGTCCTTGTCCTTGGTGGGATGGGGACGTACCGCACCGTGAACAAGTCACCGTACCCCTCCTAACCTTGTTGAGGCCTGGCGAACCACAGCAAGCGTCTGTTGAAGGCGCCGTAGAGATTACCGCCTCGTTCATCTTCGCAGAAACAGCGCAAGCGCAGCTGAACTGAGGTAATCGCGGCGGCATGTGTGACCCTCCACCTAATGTACCGCCCCCGCCCCTCACACAGGGCGTGCCACCGTCGATCATAGAGGTCGATTAGTCGCCGTCCGACGGCTTCTGGCACTCGCCGGAACTCAGCTTGCGTCATACTCGAGGGCCTATGACGTCACGTGGCTCCCGGACAAATTACAAGGCGTGCATTGTTTATGCCAGGCACCCAACGACTCACACCGATGTGAAGCCACACGGAGTCCTCTTCTCAGCTGCAGTGACCTCTTACACGACCGGAATTCCCAACGTTTTACTGCTGCAAGCAGACATGTATGTGTATTTGTAGCCAACATATCACCCAGTGTCCGTATTGTCAGTTTTCATAATTTGCGTGGGCTTCTCGCCCGTTTAGCTATCTCATCGCACCCCGTCTGGGCCTAGCCGGCGCGGAACATCAGCACACGCCTCCTCCTGATGCCCATACAGCACCTGATGTCCTGAGCCCGGCAGGAGACCCCGCAGGGTTGCACACCTGTTAGTACCCCCCCCCCCCCCCCCCCCCCCCAGGTCTGTACAATTGTAATGGTTTGAATTGGCCATGGAATCTACGGCATACACAGGATATTTTAGATCCCAGAACGTCTTGGATCCCTGCTCTGAAAACAGCTCCTCGGCTGGTGTCCCAATGTCTCGATTTCTCCGTTGTCAGTCCCGCTCTCCCTGCTCTCCCCGGCGGTCCAGCGCTCTGCTCTCCCTCTGTTGGCGGTCCAGCGCTCTGCTCTCACAGTGCTGACGGCGGTCCAGCAATCTGCTCTCACAGTGCTGACGGCGGTCCAGCGCTCTGCTTCCGCAGTGCTGACGGCGGTCCAGCGCTCTGCCCCCGCAGTGATGACGGCGGTCCAGCGCTCTGCTCTCCCACTGTTGATGACGTTCCAGCGCTTGGCTCTCACAGTGTTGACGGCGGTCCAGCGCTCTGCTCTCCCACTGTTGACGGCGGTCCAGCGCTCTGCTCCCGCAGTGCTGACGGCGGTCCAGCGCTCTGCTCCTCGGTGCTGACGGCGGTCCAGCGCTCTGCTCCTCGGTGCTGACGGCGGTCCAGCGCTCTGCCCCGCAGTGATGACGGCGGTCCAGAGCTCTGCTCTCCCACTGTTGACGGCGGTCCAGCGCTCTGCCCCCGCAGCGTTGACGGCGGTCCAGCGCTCTGCTTCCGCAGTGCTGACAACAGTCCAGCCGTCCCCCCCCCCCCCCCTCTCTCTCTCTCTCCCACTACTGACAATGCCCGGTCGAGAGCTCGACACTGGCCCACGTTGATCCACACACCTCGGACCAGCCTACCGACGCCTCTGTTTGCCGACTCTCGATGGAAGGGGGGGGGGGGGAGAGCGCGTCGCGCCGGCCCTCATTTCCAGCCGGACGGCCCGACGAGTTGACGGGCCGGAGCGGCCTGTTGTCCTCGCGCCGGCCGGCCTCGGCCCCACAAAGGAGCGTTTCTGGCACGGCGTCCCGGTGTGAGGACGCAGTGGCGTGGGAGCTCATTGTGGTGCTTTCCAAACAATGTGCTGCTTCGCCGAACACTGCGCTGTGGGGCTGGGTCAGTCGCGCAGGGCAATGTGTGGTGGCCGCTTCAAAGCGCGGGCATCAGGACTGGTCGCGAAGTATGGGGCGGGCGGGCAAACAAAACATCCCCTTGGCAGGCGGCGCTAATGCGGAGCAAGATAGCGCAGCTGCACTGCTGCTGCTTGGCTGGCCGTTAGGACAATGAATTGCCGACAGTCGACGCATTTCACACTCCCGAAATCCCAGATACTCATCTGCAGATCCGGAAAATCATTAATTTGTCACGCTGGCACGTGTGAAATTCATCTAAATCTCGCCGCAGAACTGTTCGACAGATGAAGGTAGCAGTCAGCCAAAACTCACAGGTATTGATTAACTGGCGGGAGCGCTCCCGCCCCCCTCCCCTCCCCCACCCCTCACGCTCCGGACGGCAGAGAGGCGTAGATGACGACCCAAATTCAGCTCGACTGGCTGTGGTAGGTTTGCCGTTCGGTCTTAATGCCAGACGTATTGGCGATCGGATCGGTTCACGTTGAAATCAAGTCATTAATCTTAAGGTAAGTCTTTAAGTATCTTTAGGAACATATCTGTGTTATGTAAATCAAGCATCTTTTGTATATTTCAGAAGCTGTTTAGGGTTATTCTGTGCTGATCTTCGCTTGAAGTTGGTTTTGCGTGTACTTTTATTAGACGGCTGTAATGTACAGGAGAAGCAACCAAATTCTATGGTTCTGTTCACACTAAGAATCATTTGTACGTGTATTACCGTCTCATGGTCATCCAGCCTTTCTCCTCTCATGTTTTTCGAGTGACTATGTGTTCCCGCATCAATACGCTTGCATTTAAAGGTGTGCTTAGATTGATTTTTAATTGACTCTCATGCTCAAAAAGGTGTGAAACTTGTTTTTACAAGAATAACAAATGTAAGGAAGCGGGTTTATGCTAAAACAGGTGGCATTCCCGTTGTTTCGCATGTCCGCTAATGAGCCTGTTTGAAAGTTGAACTGGCCGAAATAAATCACCTTGACCTGTTAGCTCAGCGGAGTGATTACATGTATTCAGAGAGAGAGTCTTTGCCAAAAGTGTTTAAGGTGCCTCGCAATGTCGTGGCACGGTCACTCCTGTGTCATCCAGGCTATTAGGATCAGTTCTCAGGCGGCTGTCAATAACAAACCACATCAGCGCGACATGGGCGTGATCTCACAAGACCCTCTCACACAACACCCGGCTCGGAGTTCCAACAACCGGGCGGGGCGTGATCTCACAAGACCCTCTCACGACACCCAGCTCGGAGCTCCACCAGCCAGACGGGGCGTGATCTCACAAGACCCTCTCACGACACCCAGCTCGGAGCTCCACCAGCCGGGCGGGGCGTGATCTCACAAGACTCTCTCACAACACTCGGCTCGGAGCTCCACCAGCCGGGCGGGGCGTGGTCTCACAAGACTCTCTCACAACACTCGGCTCGGAGTTCCAACAACCGAGCGGGGCGTGATCTCACAAGACCCTCTCACGACACCCAGCTCGGAGTTCCAACAACCGAGCGGGGCGTGATCTCACAAGACCCTCTCACGACACCCAGCTCGGAGCTCCACCAGCCGGGCGGGGCGTGATCTCACAAGACTCTCTCACAACACTCGGCTCGGAGCTCCACCAGCCGGGCGGGGCGTGGTCTCACAAGACTCTCTCACAACACTCGGCTCGGAGTTCCAACAACCGAGCGGGGCGTGATCTCACAAGACCCTCTCACGACACCCAGCTCGGAGCTCCAACAACCGGGCGGGGCGTGATCTCACAAGACCCTCTCACGACACCCAGCACGTGAGCTCCACCAGCCGGGCGGGGCGTGATCTCACAAGACCCTCTCACGACACCCGTCGAAGCTCCACCAGCCGGCGGGGTGATCTCACAAGACTCTCTCACAACACTCGGCTCGGAGCTCCACCAGCCAGACGGGCGTGGTCTCACAAGACTCTCTCACAACACTCGGCTCGGAGTTTCGCCAGCCGGGCGGGACGTGATCTCACAAGACTCTCACTCAACGCCCAGCTCGGAGCTCCATCAAACGGACGGGGCGTGATCTCAAACGACTCCCACACAACACCCAGCTCGGAGTTTCACCAGCCGGGCGCATCGCCGTAAAAAGACACTGTTCACGACAGCAACGCCGAAAATATGATTCACTGACCTTCAGTTGCTCTTGTTGCTGCTGTTGCTGTTGCTGTTGCTGTTGCTGTTGTTGTTGTTGTTGTTGTTGCTGCTGCTGCTGCTGCTGCTGCTGCTGCTGCTGCTGCTGCTGCTGCTGCTGCTGCTGGCTCAGCTGGATGCTGTGTTGCACCAGCCGCAGCTGCTGGATCATCTCCTGGATCCGCTGCGGCTCCAGTTGTTTGTCCAGCAGCAGCGGCATCAGATCCGGCGGAGGCGCGTTCGCCTCAGGTGAACCGCCGTCTCTGCTGGATGGTGTTCAAGTTATGTAGGTCAAATTGTGCAAACTCGAAGCTGAGTGAACTCTTTCAGCCAAATCCACAATTAGGGGAGTGATCTACATCCCACGGGCGCTGCTTCATCACGTTGCTTATATTTCACCTGTCCCTGATTTAAAGCGATATCAGGATATACTGCCCTGCCAGCGATTTGTTCATCGCGCTGATCCACAACTAAACCATCGTGCCTGCACATCCAAGCATGACCACGTTTCACAAAACGTGCCAAAAGACGACCGGTCACCGCTCCGTATAACCGAAGTCATCAACTTCCCATCTAATCGACGCGCATCTCCAGCGTTTGAAGCTGCTCTTACAGCGGCGATGCCGAGTCGTCCACCATTTTGGCGGCGAGTCGGCGCAGCACGGCCTCCATGTCGCGCCGTTGCGGGGGCGGCTCGGCCGTCACGGTTGCGGTCCGGTCGACCTCTGTGACCCCGGGTGACCTCCGTCGCCCGTCAAAAGCCGCCTCCGCGCCCAGGGGGAGCTCGTACAGCTTGAATGGCGGCGACTTCCGCTTGGAAGACATGGCACTGAAAAGAGACATCGGTGGACGGTCGGTTAGGTGACGCAATTTCTTGAAACGCGCCGGGAACCCTGACGTCTTCAGACAAATGTCAGGATTTCCCAGAGACATGTGCAGCATGTTTGTATATGTTAGCAAAGGCGGACTCTCACTGAACCTGGAACATCGCTCTGGTGAACATTGCTCGTTACCTTGAGGAGGAGACCCCCCCCCCCCCCCCCCTATTCTACCCACCCGTTGGACTCGCCAGCCTGCGTTCAAATTTGGATAAACACGCTGCCTAATGCATGCTCGGACACTCCGCGAAGGATGCAGTGTGCAGCCACGAGAATTACTCATCATACCAGGGCCTTCGAAGAAACCGAACAACATAAACAACGCCGAGCAGAGGAAATAATTTGCAGCGGTAATACGATAACTAAACAGTCTTAGACACCCACTCAATCGCCCGCTGTTCCAGGAACTTTTGGAAAAGTGCTGAAGAACGCTAAACATATCCATCCCTGATTTCGCACTCAGATATATTATGCTATTATCATATTTCACTGAGCCTAGTGGCCTCACAGATAACTCCGGATATCTTCTGAGCTTTGCAGAAACATGACAGCCTAAAATGATGGTGTCAAAATCAGCTAGTAATAACTTCCGCGACGGTCTACAAGTTGCAAAGTTGACTGATCTAGGTAAGGCCTCAGGCGTAAAAGAGGAAGAGCATTTGTGCAGTTTTTCTGATCATAAAAAGCTCACTCACTTTAGTTGTAGTTTGACGGCGAGACTTTCGACAAGCTATCGTATCCTCTTGGAATGTAGATGCATTGGTGATAGTTGCAACAAGGCTGTAACTATCAACAACTCCGATATCACGTCTTTAAAAGTAATATTTACTCAGCGTGTAGTGATCTAGAATGTGTTGGCCGAGCTCACACAGAAGGGAATTGTTAGCTAAGATGCAGATCGCCAACTGCCAAAGATTAACTATCCCATTAAAGGAAGGTGACCTGATAATCGGTTGTATGCTATGATCGCGCATAAGGATGATTACGTTCCTTGGCTTCGTCAGAAGAGAATGGTCAGATGTGCGCGAGCACCCCCGCCATTCGAACTGACGCGGATACGGACAAGATAAGGAGCGTATGTACCCGCCCAACAACTCACATGCAATACTGAAATAAAATGAAGTCCATAACACAATGTATGACGTGTATGTTGGTAGTTGGTAGTCGGTGTGGCTCGTAGTTTATAACAAAGTACAAATCAGCACACCATTGTTCACAGAGAACAATCGAGTTTTCAAATAAGTAGGATAGTGTACATCCTTTGTGAACACCAATGGGCATCCCAGTAAAGAAGAGAACCTTTTCCAAGAATTCAGTTTACTTACTGTGGTAAGATTTTGTATCAGTCTGGCAGTCAGTCAACACAGCCTGCGATCGAAACATACCAGCACAGCTATTCGATACTACAGATACTACAGCACAGCTACAAGCTACTGAATCCCAGCATCCCTCCTATGAAATGGCTCGGCAATGGAGGAAAGACCCGTACTATCCACACTGGGCGCCCAAAATCTGTGTCCACACCGATCGTAGCCCTGAAAGTGAAGCATCGGCTCGACAAAGATACGTCGAGAGCATCAAAATCGAATGGGTTAAAAGTCTCCCAAATATTCCTAACGACATCGTCACTGAAAGACTCGGGAGAGTAAGATAGGGGTAAAGTCGGTGCCACATCTTCTCACTGAGGAGCAGGGGCGGGGTCACACCAAAGTTTCGTCAATATGTCTTGTCTGACCATGCAGGGAAAAGAGCATATTCTCCACAGAATTCCCGCACGTGATGAGACAGTGACCCATTCTCGGTAACCACAACTGAACATTCGGAGCTCGGATGGTGGGTGCCTGAATAAACTCGCTCAAGGCGCATGCGCATCATGAGCAAGTCCAACGTCATACAAATGCCTTTCTTCGAAAAGAGTAAATCACCTTCAATAAAGCAGTTCCAGTGGGTCAGAACGTCATGAGGAACCATTGTCAAGCGTTTTGAACAGGATACGACACACCATCAAAGATAAGCGTCCCCGGCTCCGAGAAACAGGTGTTATTCTGCTAGAGATGATGCTGTCCCATATCCGGGGAGGACCGTACAGGTGACGCCTGATTTTTTAGATGAGCCAGCGACTCCCCAGACAAGATCTACCACTAGGCGACCTCTTCCTGTTCCCGAAGCGAGTGGAAGTCCCAAGGACCTCCGGCTCAGCGCCGAAGAACTTATCAGGGTCGCGAATCAGGCATCCCTCGCAGGCCTGGCGGGACGGGGAACGGCAGTGGGATGAGAAGTCAGTATAGTGAATATGTGAGCATGTAGCTATGCATGTATGCACCACATTACATGTGACATGCCATGCGCGCCATGTGACATGTCTGTGAACAGATGCACCAGCTTAAACAGATAAGGATATCAATGAATGAGAGCGTTATCAGAAATGGACTATTCCTTCATATCAGAGGACAGTGCGGCCTCGTCAGCACGACGACGACCACCCGTGCATGTCTTCAAGTCTGGCATATCCGGCAGAACATGACAGCGTCACACCCCGCCCAGAGTGCCGGAAGTGAGACTCCAGGCAGCCGTGGCGGCATCATATGCATCTTGGCGAACCCGGACCGGCTGCGGTAAAAACCGCCGGAAAAACTCGTCCGCAAGCCGACCCAGAGTTGACAGCTTTGATTTACGCCGCGCGGGAAGCGACACGAAAAATCGCCGGCGCCCCCGGCAGATGTTTCATCGGACCGGTGCCGGGCGTTACCGCAGCGCCCGAAACAAAGACCGGCACGGCACGGCACGGCACGGCGGCCAGATGTGGTCGCCGACAGCACCGCCGGGCCGGCACAGGTGCGAGACCCCGGTCAGGACAGGATGACGGCGCGGTAACCGCGTGTGAAGGCCTCGAGCCACGATAATTGGTGCGAAAGTTAAGCTTTGGGGAAGATCACCCGCACGTGGCCGAGATATCACTTCAAATGCTGCTCAGTTCCTGCAAGGCTGCCGTGCAGCACTGCTGGGCGTTGGCTGCTCGGCCAGCAGCTTTGTGATTAAGCGCCTTGTCAATCCGGCCGCCCACGGCTGCGACTCGACTGCTGGACAGTTGCACCTCAGCCGCTGCACGGCTGCGGCTCGGCGGCTTGACAGCTGCAGCTCAGCCGCTGCACGGCTGCGGCTCGGCTGCTGGACAGCTGCAGCTCGCCCGCTGCACGGCTGCGGCTCGGCTGCTGGACAGCTGCAGCTCGGCCCCTGCACGGCTGCGGCTCGGCTGCTGGACAGCTGCAGCTCAGCCGCTGTACGGCTGCGGCTCGGCTGCTGGACAGCTGTAGCTCGGACGTCGCGCGGCTGCGGCTCGGCTGCTGCTCTGCGGTTACAATTTCAGCCACATAACTGGACGCGTATGTGCCCATTGCCCTACAGTTCAAAGCGAGGCCCATGATGACATCGCTGTAACCAGCCAACAGCGTCTGTTGACGGCACTTAAACCTTTTTTTACAGTTTTGTAGCCCTAAGAAGATTATCATCCTCCCCCTTGTTTACGGCTTTGCGTGTCGGGTAATGATAGCGGGCGTCTGACTCTTTTGGTACCTGTTGTGTGACTGCGGCACCAGGTGATCAATTGCTTCATAAAGTTTGTCTGATTTTAGTTGTCTCGTCGCTGGTTTGTGGGCAAGACGACTTGATCTTTTGATTTTCAGGTGTAAGTGGACAGCAGGTGGAACAGGCTTCAGCTGCGTATGGGTGATAGTACCGAAATGCACAGTAAATGGTGAGCAACTTAGGACATTAAGTACGGCTTTAGGTTGCGTGGTGGATTCTTGTTCCTGCGACTATTGCATTTCGTGCAGAACGTAAGTAACGTTTCGGGTATCAAATCAACACAGCGATGTTTCAAAATCGCGAACTTTTGTGGCCACAATGAAGACCGCAGCATATCAAAGCGGCCATGGTGTCGCGAACGATGGCCCGCTGTCTTGAACGTTGTAAGACACGAATTTGGAAATAAATCGGGATTTGTTACAGCCTGCAGGGATTAGAAAACCTAAAGGCAAAACGCACTGCGCACGATGTTGAAAGCTGCCGACTCGATCCAAAACGACCTCCAGCCTCAGATGAAGGCACGCCATTGTGAGGATGTGTGTTTCATCTCCGGCCGACCGAACGACAACACATTTACCTTCCTACTAATGCATGCAATTGGCAGTCACATGGGTTGTTAGATCAAAGATTTGAACACTGTTTATTCGACGGCCCGCTGGAGCTCTCTGCCGTCTGCTATTTGCATATCGCCACACATGCAGCATTGCACAGCCCAGGCCATGAAATGAGAACAGCCTGTCAGCGTGAAGCGCGCCAGACAGTGTGCCGAGCCGGCCGGGACATCGGCCAGTCCCCCGGGAGGGCCGGCCGGCCGGACAGGCGCCCCGCCGCTCCGCGAGCCAAACAAGGCCGGCAGGCGGGCGCGCAGTCTGTCGCCGCCCGCACGGGCGACAGTGCAATGGCCGCCAGCCCGGACATCAACACATGTAGCTCTGATGGCCCTCAGCCGTAAGTCGCATCAGTCAGTCGTGATGGTCTTCAGTCGCACGTCGTGATGTCGCTCATCCCAGTGGTCGTGTAGTGTCCAGTTAAACATATGAGCGAAATGTGGGGCTCGAGCGACCAGTGTTCGCGCGCGTGTCTGGTGCACCGGCTCAATCAATGCAATGTCCTGTCGACCTCATCAGTTTAGATTTGCGGGTGAAAATGGATCCAATTTTGACGCGCGTTTGTGGCATGCGTTTCCATCGTTGCGTCGTTGCCGACGTGCACTGATAAAAGCACGCTGCATGCGTCGCGTACTTATGAAAATCATGATGCATGCTTTGCACACTGATGTAAGCCATGCTTTGACATCGCAGTTCAACAATCATGTTTTGTTCAGGTCGTTTCAGGGTGCAGCTAGGATTAAGGGGGGAGGGGGGGGGGCCCGCACCGCTGGTTTCACACCCTTGCCTGCGCCCCTGTGTAATAGCATGCATTCCAACAGTCAGTGTGTACACTGCGCAGCCCTCCTAGCCCGTAGAAGTGACACCTATGGCATGTCCCTCTTGTGCACAAGATTACACATGACCCTGCACAATAACTCGTCTGTGATGTATTGAGTTTTTGCACTACAGCGGGACATCGGGTCGGCAATGCTGGCGCTCTGTTTACGCAATATTTCAGGCGCGACCAACTTTCACAGCCCGGCGTCTGGCCGCACCACTAGACCAAACAAATCAATTGTCACTGCGTGTCTAGCATCGTGCTTCTACAGCTTGATGAAACCTGGCGCGTGTTACGGCTGTTGCCTAGCATGCTTATCGTGTGCACTCGGCACCGGCCAAGTATCATTGCAGAGCTTTTAAAGACAATGATCAACAGCATCACAGGTTTTACTTGGTCAACGTGTACTTAACATTATCCACGGAGAAAGTCTGTCTCTACAAGTCACCAAACTAAAACTATCGTCCAAGATAAACCAACTTGATAATGCCTCTGTCGAAAATAAACGAACTTAATAATACCGCAACCTGCATGTTCATTGCCGATTCTATTGTTAACCGGTCTTGACGTAATACTGGCCCATTGCTCCAGTCCTGGCACACAAAGGCCTCCAGCGTTCGCAAACAATATCAGAGCAGCCAAAACGTCCGAACCAGTTTGCCCCCACATCACAGATCAGTTCCGCGGAGTTTGGCGCCTCTCCGCCGCTACAAAAGCATGCTCAGCCTCTGCCGGCGCGCCCAGTTTAGCTCGCCTTTCGGCGTTTCCCAAGTCGTCTCCGTGGATGCATAACTGATCTGACAATGGGCGCCGATGGGGTTATTATTGGCAGGCGCTGGCAGAGCTCGGGACGGCCGGGCGTCGCGCTGAGGCCGTGACGTCACCGACGGCCATCCCATGACGTCACTGCACAGCCCACAGCCACAGAGAGCGTTGTGCCGACGCGGAAGAAAGAACCGGGTGGCTTGGCCACTTAGGCAACGAGGTGGCGGAATCACCGCCTCCACTCTACGATGCAGATAGCTGCGGCGTCTCTCCATCTTCAGGAGAGTGGAGAGGTGGCAAACACTGCGTGGGAGGTCTCGGTGTCCACGGGCCTGACAACGGTGTCATCTCGTCGGTCCGCTGTTTGTACAAACGGCTCAGAATCCCCCTCTGTAACCGGAGCCCCCGTGACCGCGCGTCGGCCGAACGTCTGTGTTGTTCTGAGGGGCCATTGTTACCGGCCGGGTGGGAGGAGGAGGGGGGGGGGAGACAGCGCCGGCGTCGGTGGGGCCCCGGCGGCCAGGCCAACGGCGTCAACATCGACGCGTCGACGACCCGCGGCGGGAAGCTCCGAGAGGTGTGACCAGGCGGTGTCGAACTGCCGCCACCACGTGGCCTCCTCCCCGCTCGCCCACCGCGCACCGGAGCGGCGGCTCACCGCAGCCGCCGGGCGGGCCGGGCGCGCACGCCCGTCCCTCGGAGGCCGGAACTGGCGCGGTTCCGGCCCGGGGCGTGGGAGCGTCACCGCACGCCGAGGGAGCGCGGCCGCGCGGAGAGCGCCGCCAACGCGCCGCACATGTGGCGTCCGAAGGCTCGCCGCGATCGACGGCTGCGGTGCCGTCCGGGCGCCGGCTCGGTCGTCGCCGCTCGACCGCTCCGCCCGCCGGCCGTCCGCAGCCGCCGCCGCCGGCCAGGTCGCGGGCCGGAGACAGCGGGCGGGGGCGTGGCGTGGCGCGCCACCTGACGTCACACAAAGGGCGCGACAAATGGCCGGCCGCTGCGGGCGGCGCGGCGATTAATGGCGCTCGGCGGCGGCGGCGGCGGTCCCGGCGCACCGCGCGCCATTTGTCTCCGCAAATAGCGCCGGCCGCCGGGGTCGACATGACCGGTCGTTTGCAGTGTGCCCCGCGGCGCTGTGACCCGGCGGACGGCTGTGCAGCGCCGCCGTGTGGGGCGGCGTAGACCTGAGGTCGGGGCCCGTGCCGCGGGCCTGAAGTCGTGGCCGGACTGCAGACCTGGGGTCGGGGCCGGGCCGCAGGCCTGAGCTCAGGGCCGGGCCGCGGGTCTGAGACTGACAGTCGGACAGGACGCCGCCGACGGACAGAGCGGACCGCCCTGCCTGCGGGCCAGCCGGCCGGGCGGTCCTCGGCCCTGGCCTCGGCGCAGAGGACCGGGAGACCTGTTATGAGCGTTGTCAGGATTTGGAAGACAACGGTCACTGACCGTTGAGGACATCTGAGATACTGAGAGCCACTGGAGATACAAGGTGGGCGCTGAGGAGAGCGGAGCTGAGCTGAGGAGATCCGGGAGATGAGAGCTCTGGAGGAGGACCAAACGCTCTGCAACC